>NW_007727759.1:196253-226081 GCF_000696425.1 Galeopterus variegatus | reverse complement strand
CCTCAGTGTCGCCCCCGTACCGGACCGGGACTGGCAACGGGATCGCAACCCTCGGTGTTGCCCCCGCGCCTCGCCCAGCCAGTGATCGGGAACTGGTCTGTATGTGGGATCCGAACCCTCGGCGGGAGCGCCGCCGCACTTCCTAAGCAGCGCACTAGCGCAGTGCGCCACCGGGCCGGCCCGCAGTAGGGAATCTTTAAAGGGTTATTGATGATCAGATTTTTCTCCTTAGAAGGTTTTTGCAGGCTACAGTTCCAGTGCAAGATGGACCTGAACTAGCCAATAGGCCTGGGGATGTGGAGTACTAGACAGGTCAAGAGATACTTAGGGGTGACTGATTAGATAGAGGGGGTGAGGAAAGGGTAATGTCGAAGTTCCCTCAGATTTCTGGGTAACATTGCCTGGGCTTCTGGGGAACAGTGGGGCTAGTAGGGTTTGGGGCTAGTCAGAGTGTCACTCTTCCTCCTTCCTTAGTCTGGAGAGGTGTTGGTGAATGTTAAGGAGCATTCCCGGCAGATCAATGACATCCAGTTATCCAGGGACATGACCATGTTTGTTACCGCATCCAAGGACAACACTGCTAAGGTGAGCCTGGGCGAGGGGTCTGGCAGGGCAGCTCCCACTCCTGCTCCACACTCTTAACCTGCCTGACTTCTCCTAAAAAGGCTTTTTTCACAGATCTCCCTGCCTTTTCTCTCCAGCTCTTTGATTCCACAACCCTCGAACATCAGAAGACTTTCCGGACAGAACGTCCCGTCAATTCAGCTGCCCTCTCTCCCAACTATGACCACGTAAGGGAAACCTACCCAGGCTTCCTGCTAAAGCCTCAGAAAGCTTCCAGGACCTGATGTTTGTCTAGCAGTTAGGCTACAAATGTTGGAGGGAAGTAGTGTCAGGCAGAAGAGATACCCAGAGCAGTGACAAGGCTGAACAATTGGGTAGCCCCAGGGAACCAGGCAGGAGGTGGCTGGAATGTTTGTCCATCCTCTGCTCTGGTATCCTTCCATTGTGACGTTGGAGATGGTAGAAACTTATAGGACAGGGGAAAAAACAGAAAATGGACTTGGCTGCCCTTCTGGACCCATCTAGACTTTCTTTTTCCCTTCAGGTGGTGCTGGGTGGTGGTCAGGAAGCCATGGATGTAACCACAACCTCCACCAGGATTGGCAAGTTTGAGGCCAGGTAAAAGGGAAGGGAGCACTTCCAAACTGAAACCCCATGGAGTGAGTCTTTCATAATGAACACAAACCATATTGGCTGCTAGGAAGTGCAACCAAATTTGCAGCCCTCCTGTGACAAGTACAGAATATAGCAGTTAAGAGCACCAACTCTGAGGCCTTGGACTTGTCATTGTATTTCTCTGAGCAAAAGTTTCCTCAACTGTATGATGGGACAATGAAAATATACTTACCTCATGAAACTTGCAGATTAAATGAATGAGTTAATATTTGTTAAGCTCTCAGAGCACTGCCCAGGACATAGTAAGCATTCAGTAAGTGTTAGCTATGTATTCAGACCGACACTTGGGTCCCTTCTTCCCCTAACTTCATCTTATTTTGCTCACATTCATTTCCCCTTTATTTTTTGTTATATAGTTTGCATTTGGGGAGTGCTACCTCCAAAGTGGTGGTTTTTTTTGTTTGTTTTGTTTTGTTTTTAAATCCTGTATAAAGATGACCGGTAAGGGGATCTCAACCCTTGGCTTGGTGTTGTCAGCACCACGCTCAGCCAATGAGCCAACCGGCCATCCCTATATAGGATCCGAACCCGTGGCCTTGGTGTTATCAGCACCACACTCTCCCGAGTGAGCCACGGGCCGGCCCCCTCTGAAGTGTTTTGGAAGGAGATGGAGAGTGAATTAATTGTGTCCCTTCTCTCCACCCTCTCTCCTCCAGGTTCTTTCATTTGGCCTTTGAAGAAGAGTTTGGACGAGTCAAGGGTCACTTTGGACCTATCAACAGTGTTGCCTTCCATCCTGATGGCAAGAGGTAGGGCCCCAATGAAGGGAGTTGAGCTAAGCCTGGGCTGGGTCTCTACACCTTTTTCATGCCTTGCCCCACAGGCCTGCCTCTCCTTGAGCAGGTGTCTGACTGTCCCTGGCTATCTTTTTCCAGCTACAGTAGCGGTGGCGAAGATGGTTATGTCCGCATTCACTACTTTGACCCACAGTACTTTGAATTTGAGTTTGAAGCTTGAGAAGCTAGATCTCCATCCAGGCCAGGAGTGCTGCTCACAGAAAGTTTGGGACTCTGAGAAACAAATTAGTTTGGTAATAAATGTTCTCTGGCCAGATATTTTGTGGAGTCTGTTTCATTATTTTCCCTTCTCACTGACAACCCAGAAAGCTGAGGTCAATCATGGACACCTTTATTATTTAGCTCTCCCTATACTTTGGACACTTCAAACTTAGAATTTCAGTATTATGGGCTAGCCAGGGCTGCAGACACCCTCATCCAAGGTCCAAAGGTCCTGAAGGGCCAGGAGAGATTTCAGGAAAATCTCAGCCACTGTCCAAGGAGCCAGTGCTTAGGATTGTTGCTTAGGCTGAAACTGTTGGCTGAGAGCCTTCTGTTTTCTGACTTTCTGTCACTATTTGCCACACCTTCTCCCATGCTTCCTCTGCAGGCTCAGGTGGGCGGGTCCAGCGCAGAAACAGGCCTAAAAGAGAAGGAAGACAGATGAGGAAGCTGAGCAGAGGGGATAACTCCTCGGGAGAGGGGAGGGTGGGGAGTCACCTTGCCACAGCCGCAGGCTCTGGGGCTCCACAGAGGGCCAGATGGCCAAGGGATTGAGGACATAGAGTGGGTTCCAGAGTTTTCGTTGCTCTTTTGGCTGGTTGAGCCCAGACCACAGGGAGTGCGTTCGAGTCCTCACTTCACACAGGCATCTGTGGAGAGTGAGGAGTGAGTTTCCAATCCCAGCTAGGTCCTTTGGGACTCCGGGTGGGCGCCATGGTTAGCAGGGCAATAGCCACTCTGAGGCAGTGACAACCTCTCCTGTTTCCTGCAAATGTTATTGCCAGTAAGATCTTGTACCAGACACTAGAGTAAAAGAGGAACATGACAAAATGCTACTTTTTTATTTTGTCTTTTAATAAAGATGACCGGTAAGGGGATCTCAACCCTTGGCTTGGTGTTGTCAGCACCACGCTCTCCCAAGTGAGCTAATCAGCCATCCCTATATAGGATCCGAACCTGTGGCCTTGGTGTTATCTGCACCACACTCTCCCAAGTGAGCCACGGGCCAGCCCCTAACAAAATGCTACTTCTTAAGGAGTTCCTTTTAGAAGGGGAAACCAATTTAGCTTTGCCTAAGTGTCAGAGAAAGTTAATTAAGAATGCGATATTTGAGCTGGGTCTATCAGTAGACGTTCACTGGGTGTGCAAAGACATGGAAACACTCGGGGGAACTGCATGAGCAAAAGCAGGAAAGTGGGAAGGAGCTCAGTGTGTATGTTGATAGGTCTGGAGGTCTGGACCAATGAGTTTTTTTAAAAAAATAGCTGATGAAAATGGAGACTGGGAGAGCAGTGAGGAAGCTGCTGAGTGGTCCAGATGGAAAGAAACTCTGGATGAGAGCAGTAGGAGAGGACCAAGCTAAGAAATTTTTAGGAGAAAAGCTAAAGATGAAGGATGGGAGAGAGGCAGGTAAACGAAGATGACAACCAAATAAGAAAAGCAATTACCACTTTTTGTGTGCCTATCATGTGCCAGGCACTGTGCTAAACACTTCCCATGCTTTAACTCAGTTAATCCTCACTACCCTACTAGAGATTATGACTACTATTATCTTCTCCATGCTACTGATGAGGAAACTGACTCAGAGAGGCTTGCTTACTGAGCAGGTGAGTGGAGCTGCAATTTGAAAATAATTGACTCTGCTTTCAACCTCCATTCTACTGCTTCATGAGAATCAACCAAGCAAAGTGGTAGAGAGCCCCAGAAATAATTTATTTTTGCAGCAATTTTCCCCTTCAGCCCTTGTTTTCAAGGTAGGGGTGCACTTGCTCTTGGCTATGGACAGAGTGGGTAGGCCTGAAGGATTGGCCTTGGACCCATCTATCTCTGGGTTTGCAGAAGTTAGGGGGAAGTATGAGATTTCAAGGTAGAGGAGGGGAGGATACTCAGTTTTCCTAAAAGAGAAACTCATTTGGAAGGGAAAGATGGCATCTAATGAAGTAAGGTGCTGATGCAACAGGTATCTGACCCATATTAACACTCCCTTAGCTCACCTCTCCTTTTCGCTGTTGCAGAGGAAGGTGCCAAAAGGGGAGGCATAGGCGTGCTCAAACAGCGCCAACAACAGCCCTTCCCCAAACTCCAGTGACAGCGGGAACTGGCGGCCCAGCTGCCACACGCAGTCCAGGAAGAGGAGAAAGGTGGGTGCCTCGTGCTTGGGGCGGGCGTGGGAGAAGGCTGAGTGGGCACAGCGCAGCTGGAAGGGGTGGCCGGCCTGGGGAGGGGGCAGAGTGATGGGCACAAAGAAGCAGGGTTTCTGGATGGAGGGGTAGATCTGGGGCTGGGTGGCTCCTTACCTGAATCCACTCCCGCTCCACCAGTTCCTGGAATCCAGTCATGGTCCGGCTCAAGGGGTCCAGGATAAGTTGGGCCAGTGAAGTCACCAGCAGGGTGCTGTCCATGCCTTCAGCCCCATGCACCAGGATGCAGGCCCCTTCCCTGTGGGCCCAGGGCTCATCAACAGTGGCCAAGTCCTTCCCTGGCCAGGGTGGTCATGCCAAAAATAGAATGGACCCACTTCTAAGCTGTATTTGTTTACTGAGTCATGGTTTTGTGCCCAGGGATTAAGATCCCTACCCATCCCATCCCATTCTCTCTCACAGGGTAGGGGCCTTACCTCTCCATGCCCTGGGCTGCCAGGCAGGCAGTGCTGAGTGCCTCCTTCACATGTGCCAGCCAACGGCAGCCCTGTAGCCGACTAAGCCAGCGGTCCATGCTCTGTTCCTTGTCCCCACATGCCTCCACCAGACACACAAAGCTCTCCTGTAGGGGCCGCCCCCTGGGCAAGTGGGAGTCTGGTCATCTTTCTCCCAGCCCAGGCTCTTGGGGAGCACAGGCTGGGAGTAACTGCTCCAGATCAATGAAGGAGAGATAGAACCCTCTGAGGAGCCCATCTGATAAGAGGGCCACAGGACCTGTTAGGGAGCCTACTCTCATGGAGCATAGAACCCACTGAAGAGCTCTTAATCTGATGGAAATGATTTAGTACCCTTGAGAATTACCCAGTCTGATGGGGGAGACCCAAGACCCTTTGGGGAGACCGAGTCTTTTGAGGGGGGAGCACATGGCCTTCTGGAGAAACACAGAATGCCCTGGGAAACCCCCAATTTGATGGAAGTGTCACAATATTCCTTGAAGTACACTAATTTGGTGTGGGCAACAAAGTACTCCCTGGGGAGCCCCAGTCTGACAAAAGAAACACAATACTCTTGGGATTCTGCATCTGATCCTACTTCCCAGAAACTGCTCTGCTCAAGGTCACCAGTAACCTGCCAAAAAATCTAATGGGAGAATTTTCAGTCCTGTTTAAAGCCTTCAATGGGTCCCCAGTGCCTTTAGGATAAGCTCATAACTATGGCACCGAAGACCTTTGCCTTGGCTTTGTCTATCTGTACTCCCACTTCATACTCCACTCCCACCATACTGAAGTAGATGCTGTCTCCCAAACAGGACAAATGACCAGGCTCTCTGTACCTGTACACCTGCAGTTCCCACCACCTGGAGTGTCCTTCTCCCTCTTCTGGCTAACTCCTCCTCCTCTTTCAGGTCTCAGCTAAAGCATCCAAATCTAAGCTAAAGGTTTCAGAGAAACCTTTGGATTACCTGAAGTCACCTTACTAAGAGGGGTGCCTCCTTTGTGCTGCTGCTTACCTCACTGAATTCTAATTGCCCATTCACTACTGCTCTCTATCTCGGCTGGCCACCATGGCAGCCCCTATGCTCAATGCACGGTGAATAAATGAATAAACAGAGTTTTGTATTTTTTGTTTGTTTGTTTGTTTGTTTTAAAAAGATGACCGGTAAGGGGATCTCAACCCTTGGCTTGGTGTTGTCAGCACCACGCTCAGCCAGTGAGCAAACCGGCCATCCCTATATAGGATCCGAACCCGTGGCCTTGGTGTTATCAGCACCACACTCTCCCGAGTGAGCCACGGGCCGGCCTAGAGAGTTTTGTATTTTGGATAGGGAACAAGTCTAAGCACAAAACCTCCTTCCGGACCTCTTCTTGGCACTATCATCACCTGCAGACAGAGGGAACAGATGCATCTGTGCAGAAACAGCCCTCACAGAGGTGTGTGCATGTGTAGGAAGGTTGTTCCAGGAAGGCAAATTGCAGTTTAATGTAAAGAGGTGCTTTTTCTTTCTAGGCAGAGTTGGGGTGCCCAGAGAGTAATGAGCTCTCTCAGTGGAGGTGTGCAAGTGGGGATGCCCACCTGGCAGGATGGCCACCAGGAAAGACCTAACAGTGGTCAAGTTTCCTGGAAGACATCCCCACCCCTACCCCCACACATCCAAAGAGTCCTGCACAAGGGAGCCTGGGAGAAGACTGGAGGCCCCTTACCTCTCCAGGGGTCGGTGCAGCCGTTTCCAGCCGGGGTAGACGGCCTTGGCCTCAGTGCCACCGCCAGTCATGCGGGCCTGTTTAGCAGCGTGGGACGAGCGCGTGTCCACTATGATGCCCCGGGCCCCAGGGCGAGCCCCTGCCAGGACAGCTCGGAGCAGCTCCTCGTCCTCAACGCAGCGCCGCTTCTGGGGACCGCTCAGGGGCTGGCTGGCGCGTAGCAGAACCTGTGTACAGGGACTCAGATCCAGAAGCTGTACCCACCCAGCCTCAGGGATTCTCTAAGCCGCATCTGCACACAGGAGCCGGGCTAGAGCTGGCAGAGGCTGGCTGGAGCGCAGGGGCCTTAGGGGCGGAATACGCCAGGTTTCGCACCTGGTCTGGGTGGCTTGTGGCCAGAGCGGGGGAAGGACCCTATCAGTAGACCGTGAGCAGATCCTGGGTTGACAAAGAAGAGACTAAGGCTCAAGGGGCCCAGAACAGCCGAGGGCGGGGCCAGAGAAAGGTGAGACCCCCGAAACGAGGGAGAGGGGCGGAGCCAGAGCCGGTGCAGGCGGGATTAAGGGGAGGGGGCGGGGCCAGAATAGAACAGGAGCCGGGTCAGCAGTCAGGCTGCGAATTGGCCAGGCCAGGGCAGAAAAGGGCCAAGAAGGACGCCAGCCGGGCCAGGGGCGGAGTCGGGAGGGTCGAGGCTCACTGTTCCGCTCGGAGCGTGGTGATAGCTGAGCACTGGGAAGCGGCCTCCCTGGCGGAAGCGGGCGCTGCGCGACAGGGCATCGTCGTCCACCGCGCGAGGCACGATCACCGCGCGGGGGTAACTGGGGCACAAGCTGAAGTCCTCGTTCACCTCGCTCAGCCGCCACGCGTTGGTCTGCGGCACAGGGAGGGGCGAAGGCCATGTCTAGGACAGCCAGCGAGTGCCCTGTCCCCGCGCCCCTTCCAGGCCCGGCTCTTCCACATCCCCAGCCCCTCACGACCGCGCCCACCTCGCGAGCTACTCGCTTGTAGTAGCGTTCGGGCGGGTGGAAGTGCCAGGCGTCCCCCAGTCTCAGGCCCTTGGGACGGTAGAAGAACGGAAAGGATGTGATGACCGATTCCAGGGAGGACAGCGCCTGGGGAAGGAAGTCAGGGGCTGTGGAGAGGTCGGAATCGTCTCACCCGCGCCATCTTCAGCCCCTCCGCCCCGCAGTTCCAGCCTCTCCACGTTCCCCAGACCACCCTGCACCCCCTGCCATTTCGCTGAGCCCCGGGACAGCACTGGATGCGGAGTCGCTTAAGGGCTTCGGGTGCACCAACGGCATACCTCGACGGAGCGGGCGATGTCCAGCGTCGCCTCCGCGCCCTCTATGTCCAACTGCAGCACCCGCAGATCCTTACAGCGCAGCGTGATGGTGCCCGAGTCACCCGCGACCCTGGGGATGGACGGGCCCAGGCTCAGTGTTGCCCGCTTCCCACCCGGAGAGGGCAAATGAGTTTCATAGCATTGGACATCAGGCAGAAGGGCTCCAGCTCCAACTGCGCTTGCCCTTCCCCCTCTCCCCGCCGAGCCGCGCGCTCCCCAACTCCGGGGACGCCCCCGCCACGTCTCACCGCTTCTCGATGGAGTCGACACTACGCAACAGCAGCAGCCACAGGTCCGGAGTTGACTGGGGCCCTGGAGACAGCAGCAGGTGGTGGCCGGTGACGCACAGCGTACCGCGCAGCGGAGCCGCCTCCGGGCCCCGCCGGAGCTCTGCTTGGGCCCGGTCCGTACGGATCAGCTCCGAGAACTCCATTCCGCCAGTGGGAGCCCTGGGGCCCAGCAGAAGGACGGACTCCAGGAGCGTCGGGCGGGACGGGCGCTGGCTCCGAAAGGGACAGGAACTGGCTGGGCAGCTGGCGAAGCCGGCAGGAGAGCTGTTAAGGAGGCCCCTCAGAAGAAGGGATCGCAGTTTCACAGGAATGTTCCCCTTCTATTGCCATTATCTCTCAGCGAGGACCCCGAGCAGAGACTGTTTGTAAGGAAACCTCAATTTCACCATCTGTGAAATGGGGAGAATAATCTTGCATAACCGTCTTAACCCCACGCCTGGGTCTCAGGAGGCACTCGATATTTTTGGTTTTTAAGTCCTGGGGTGCTAGCACTACCACTGACTTAAAAAAAGAAAGAAAAATAATCATTTCTTCTCCTGTACCCTAATGAAAGCACTGGAAAATGTGGGTGTTAAACTGGGAACTGCCTACTTCCTCCTGTACGTGTGAGGCTTGGGTGGGGGAAGTCCCTTGGTCCACCTTAAATGCAGGCAGCTGTGTAGCTGGCGCCCCTCCCCCTCCACAGCTGGAAGTCCCAGCCTGAGGGCGCCCTCTGGGCCGCCCACTTCTCTCTGACTCCTGCCCTCAGGAACCCCATCCCCTATCACTCCATCCTTTCACCAAGTATGTATTGCCTGTAGAGTGACCTGGGCCCTGTGTTTGGTGTTGGGACCCAGGGATGATTGAGGAAGGTTCTGTTCACAGTGTTTTCAGTTTGGCAAGAGACATACTCAAGCTGGTAAAATTACAGTAGAAGCTAAACTGATTTACTGGAGCACTCATCCATCCATCCATCACCTAATTATTTTTTAATTTCTTTTATTTTTATTTATTTATTTGTTTATTTATTTTAAAGATGACCGGCAAGGGGATCTTAACCCTTGACTTGGTGCTGTCAGCACCACCGGCCACCCCCATGTAGGGATCTGAACCCGTGGCTTTGGTGTTATCAGCACCGCACTTGCCCAAGTGAGCCAGGGGCCAGCCCTATTTCTTCAACACTAATGCCTATAGTGTGCTGGTTGCTGATTACTGAGAAGAATAAGACCAACTCATGCCTTCAAAGGGCCTTCTGGTCTACTAGGTTCCAGACTTGTGTATGTGTGTGTTAAATATGTATACTCACACACACACACAGGTATATATGTGCACACGTGAGTACACAAAACCCTTCTTTCAAATGAAAAGAAGGAAATCATCCCCTGAGATTACTTGAGTGAGGGGAAACAAAAAAACACCGAAATCATAGATGGACACCCCAGAATATAGACGTAAAATTGGAACTGCTCTGTGAAAGAAATCAGACATGAAAGAGTGCAAATTGTAAAAACCCAGACCAGCAGCAGCAGGTGGGATGGGAATCTAGGAGAAATACAAATTATTAGGACCCATCTCATACATACTGAATCAGAAACTCCAGGTGTGGGGCCCAGCAATCTGTTTTAGCAAGCTTTCCAGGTGATTCTGATGCGTGCTAAAGTTTGAGAACCACTGGAAAGAATACAAACAGGCAAAATTAATCTGTGCTGTCAGAAATGAGGGTAGTGTTACCCTTAGGAGAGTAATGACAGGGCAGGAGCACAGGGGAGGCTTCCTGGGTGCTGCTAATACTCTGTTGCTTGATGTTACATAGGTGTGTTCAGTTTGGGAGAATTCACAGAGCCATGTATTTATGATATGTGCATTTTTCTGTGTGTATGTTATATTTCAATACAAAGTTTAAAAAAGGAAACTGCTCTGGTTGAAGCTCTGGGAGAGGTAGGGTGAGGGAGGCCTAGAAGCCCATCCACAGTTCCGCCCGTCCCTGCAGGCAGGCAGCCCTTGAGGGATTTCCAAGGGAACCTAAGGCTCCTTAGAGTACAGCTTGAAAGTTTTGATATGTCCCAACAGAGGTTCACAGAGGGTCATTGACTTGCCCAAGGTCGCACAGAGCCAGTCCTAGAACCCAGGTTTGACTCCCAGGCCAAGGCTCTGGATGCCATTCCTTTGCAGAAGGGCTAGTGTCATGAGTGAGGACGGGGCAAATAGCTTCCTCCCCCCTCTCAACTTCCTTAACTTGGGTCTTGGGAGGAGGGCCAAGACCTGGTGTGGATGATGCTTTTCTCATCCTGCAGCAACTTCCTTTCTGGAAACTGGGTGTCTCCTTCTGGATAAAAACAATAAAATTCACTCAAGGGGTCAGAGGAATAGGGCTCCTCCTGCCCCCACCCAGATGGGCATCACGTGGCTTCGGGTTAGCAGTCCAAGAAAATTCCAGCCCTTGCATACTTGGACTCAAACACCCCTCTGCTCACCTACCCTGGCACACTCAGCCTTGCTAACTTACCTTGAACATTCACTATCATATACTCCCTAACACACTCTTTTTACCCTCAACTGCCACCTCTCCCTGAGCAATATTGCCAGCCTTTCCCTAATCCCAGAGCTCACCTCAAACCCACCATGTCCCTGTGGCCACTGAAATTTCAGGCGGTGGGTGAGGAAGACGAGGAGGTTGAGGAGGAGGAGAGCCTGGACTCCGTGAAGGCCCTGACAGCCAAGCTGCAGCTGCAGACACGGCGGCCCTCATATCTGGAGTGGACAGCCCGGGTCCAGAGCCAGGCCTGGCGCAAGGCCCAACCCAGACCTGGGCCTGGGGGACCTGGGGCTATCTGTGGCTTCCACTCAATGGACTGCGCCCTTGAGTGGCTCCGACGGGAGCTGGTGAGTCTGGTGGGGTGTGCAGCCTTACACAGGGCCTTCGGGCCAGTCCTCCTTAGGACCCAAGACCACGGGTGTGGGGAGGGGATGAGAATGGACCCCATCTCGGGCAACTGCCTACTCCTATCTCCCAGGGCTAAGTAGCCAAGAATGGACTTGCCCAGTGTTTTATTCAGGGAGCCTTGCTGAAGAAAGATTCCATCCAATCTTGAACTCCTGTAGCTCAGAGGCCAGAGCTCTGCCCTTGGGGGACCACCATTTACAGCTGGAGAAAGACATGGCCTCCCCTACTCTGGGAATTGATACACCCCCAAAGACATGGTGAAATTAAAAAGGAGGCACTGACCATGCTGTAGGCAGAATCTGCAGAAGCAGGTGTTGAATAGGTGGCTCTCAACCCAACATGTGCAAATATGAAAATGTCCAGGCTCCACCTTGAAGATTGTATCTGTATTTTTAATAATGGCTCCTTAGCTTGGTTTGAGAACCACCCGTGTGGAGCAAGATCTGAGAGCTGGGGAGGGATCAAGCTGGGGTGTTAGGGAGCTGGGGAGGAGACAGCCACTGCAAAGGCCCAGAGCGTTGACAGGAGGGGAAGCATGGCCCTGGGCTGAGGACCGGTCCAGCAAGCTCACACCCCCTCTCGGCCGCAGCGGGAGATGCAGGCTCAGGACCGGCAGCTGGCAGGACAGCTGCTGAGGCTGCGAGCCCAGCTGCACCGGCTGAAGGTGGACCAAGCCTGTCACCTGCACCAGGAGCTGCTGGATGAGGCCGAGCTGGAGCTGGAGCTGGAGCCGGGAGCTGGCCTGGCCCTGGCCCCGCCGCTGAGGCACCTGGGCCTCACACGCATGAACATCAGCGCCCGGCGCTTCACCCTCTGCTGAGGGATACTTACGCATCTCACAGGTCACCACTGCTCCTTCCCCACCCTGCCTGGGAAGAAGGAAGGGAGGGTGCTCCAGAGAAGGGGTGGGGGGGCACTCAGGTCTCTCAGAGCTGAGTTCTAAGAGCACAGAGCCCCAGCATCCTGTCATCCCTGCTGCCTCAGCTGGTGAGGGGGAAGAAACCCCAAGGTCCTCAATAAACTCCCTCTCTGTTTCCCCTCAAGGTCTCTGAAGTCGTTTATTCAGGTCCAAGGCCCCTGTCTGTCTGTCTTCTGTGTCTGGGACCAGGTTTTTCACTGCAGGAGAGAAGGCCTGTGTTAGGGGTGGAGATGGATGGATTCCCACAGCTGCAGCTCTATCTGTCTATCTGATCAAGATCAGAAGTAGGAAAAATCAGGTGGTTAGAGCAGGTGTTATAACACCAAGATCAAGGGTTCAGTTCCTGGTACCTGCCAGCCATCAAAAAAAGAAGTGGGAAAGAGCTTCAAATCCTAAGTCACCCCCATAGGAGGCGACGTAGTTAAATAGGGCTGCTGAAGAAATGCAGAATCTGGTAGACCTGGGTTCAAAGCCAGATCCCCCATTTATTTCTATTAGACCTTGAGGAGATTCCTTAACCCCTGAATCTGCTTCCTTACCTCTAAAGTGGAGATGCTTATATGTGAGATAGTGCACAGTGAGCATGAGATACGTGTGAACTATTCCTTACCATTACTATCACCAGCAGTGTTATTACTCTTGTGCTGAGGCCCAGAGATGGACTATGAAGTGCTCAGGCTTCCACAGCAAGGGCAGCTGGGCCCTGCTCCAGGCCAGCAGCCCCAACTCTGGGCTGTGTGTCATTCTGTAGGTTTTTTACTTCGTATCTCTCAGCCTTTGTTTCTGTGTTACCCTCCTTGACTTTCCAACTCAGGCTTCCTCTTCCCCCCACCCATTTCCTGCCCCCCCTTCCCTCCGCAGCTGAGGTGCACACACCATCAGCTTCCACCTCACAAACCCCAACAATGCTCTGTGGGCTCCCCTCCCCCCGCCTGATCTCTCAGTGTAGACTTAGGTCATGATGCATTTACGCTTTCCTCCTGGAGGAATAAAGGCCCAGTTCTTGGGCCTGATAGAGGCCACCTGGAGTTCTTCATATCACTAGTGACCTGGCCCTCAACTTATGATGGGTCCCACCCTCAGCCTGGCCAAAGGGGAAATGGAGATTCTCTTGGTCTGCCTGCTGCTTGTGACAAGGTTCTTGCTTCCTGCCTATAACAGAAAGTCCTGACAGTCTACAGCCTGCAACTGGATGCCTGGGCAGGCGTGTTTGTTCTGTCTTCCACCTTTGCAGGAGATGGCTCCAGATTCCTGCACCCTTACCGGGGGGCTGTGACCTTGCCTCTACCTGAATTGGAAGTGTGTCCTATTTGTTAACTATGATTAGTGGGTGTTGCCCTGCCATCTACCCACAGCAGGGGCTGTGACTCTGCCCTCTTGAAGACATGGGGTTGTTCTTACTGCCTCTGGAAACAGGCTGTTGTCCAGCATTCTGTCTGTAAGAGAGCTTTTAGCCTACCCTTAGGCTACTCTCTGACTATGACAAACCTTTTATCCTGTGCCCTGAGATGACATGGGTATTGGTCTATCAGCCAACTGTAGCAGCCATTTTAGCATGGCATCTGACTGTAATGTGTGTGGTCTGTTCATCTATTTGACAGGGATGTTGTCCTGTCCTCTGACTCTGACTCTGAGTGATGCTACCTTTGCTATTAGACTGAAACAAAAGTGTCACTCAGCTCTCAGACTGTAACAGTGGTGCTACTTGCCTTTTACTGTAAGCTGAGTGGGTGTCTGCTTGCCTCCTGCTCGTTGGAGTCAAAGGCTGCCCTTGAACCTCTTGCCCAGGTGCGTCCTGGAGGATCAGAGCAGACAGAAGGTCCATCAAACATTCTCCCCTCACCTTTTTTTTTTTTTTGGTGGTTGGCTGGCACAGGTATTGAACCCTGGACCTTGGTGTTATCAGCCTCTACTCAACTTTAAACCTCTAAGCACTGCCCTCAGAGTGAGTAGGGCCTGACCTGAAGATGTACAG
Source organism: Galeopterus variegatus (assembly GCF_000696425.1). Classification (NCBI taxonomy): domain Eukaryota; kingdom Metazoa; phylum Chordata; class Mammalia; order Dermoptera; family Cynocephalidae; genus Galeopterus; species Galeopterus variegatus. Next base: position 212,053 of record NW_007727759.1, on the reverse strand, counting down.
GACCCCCAGGAGCTGAGGGGCTGGGGGCTATGGTGGCAGGAAGCTTGAGGTGCTGGAGGCTTGTGGTTGGGCTGCTGGGGCCCGGTTGGCTGCGGAGCCCTCGGGAGGAGGCAGGAAGTCAGGGTAGGACGTGGGCGCGGGGAGGCAGGCAGTAGCTACGAAGGCAAGGGGAGCTGAGACTGTGTCTGGGCAGCCAGGTTAGGCCAGGAGGACCATGTGAATGGGACCAGAGGGCTCCCAGGCTGGGCAGGTAAGGAGTCCTGGGAACAGGGACCTGGGGGAGTGGGGGCTGACAGTAGAGGGCTGCAGCTATGAGGGGAGGGAGTGGTCAGGCTCCTGGGGCAAGCAGCAGCCTTCAGGCTGGGACACAGAGGCTGGGACACCTGTCCTGCTGGAGGTCAGGTGGGAGGCATGCAGTGCAGCTGGATCACATCTGTCCTGCAATGTTGATGGCTCTCGTCTCTGCCACGCTGTCTGCCATCAGCCCCCACCTCATGGGAGCATATTTCTTGGAGATCTGGCACACAGACTGTCAGGTATCAAAAAGGCCTTCAGAAATCACCACATCCAGTCCCTCATCCCATGAGGATGAAGCTCCTGACCCAGAGGCACAGTCTCTCAGCAAGGCAGTGGCAGAGTTGGGTCCTGGGAGACAGCGATGGCCTAGGCTGTGACACCCTCCCCACTCAATGGAGCAGAATGATGGACAGGCTTGAGTCAGGGGGATCATTCTGGTTCCTGGGCAAGGACAAGAATCTTCTGAAAGAGAGAGAAGAGTCACCCAGAGCTTGCAGATGGACACGTGAGAAGTGATTTTAGCCTCAGTGACTAGCATTGCTTGAGAGAGGGCAGAGTCTCCCAATGGGAGTGATGAATACATGAGGGATATTTGTCATCTGGGATGGAGTCTCCAGGGCGGATATATCTGCTCTGCCTCTGGGAAGTTGGGGGCAAAAGAAGAATGACATGAGAAGGGAAAAAGGGCTATTTTTATCCGGGACAGGGATGCAATTGGCCCTGGGCGAGGAACTTCTGAACTTCCATCTGGACAGTTGCCATTCCTGTCCCTGCCATGTGTCGCAGCAGGATGTCTTCCCCTCTCCCCTGGCTCCCCACCCATGCGTCAGCCCCTGCTGCATGTGTTGGGCCACTTGGTCCTGCTGATTCCTGCTTCGAACCCCAGGGAGGTGGAGGCCCAGGAAGCCATAGTCAGATACCTGCCCACCCCCTCACTTTCTAACTCTGAACCTTCAGTTTTTAGGGGGAGCCCCAACTCAGCCAGACTTCCCAGGTTTCCCAGCCTCATTGGAGTTTTGCATGACACACACTTTCCACCTAGTCAGCATGTCCCAGCCTTTCTCCTGGCTCTGGCTCCAAGGCCTGTAGCCTCTTGTGGGGGCTGGGGAACACGCTGGCTCTCCCTGTGCTCCAGGGGGGCTTGCCCACCCCTGGACAGGCATTAGCAATCCCCTCCACCCAGCCTTGTGCTGATAGATGAATCAGAGTCTCTCGCCCTGGGGGCTCAGGGACAGAAGCTCTTCTCAAAGGGAGAAAGGGCTAAATGGACAGGGGCAGAGAACAGGCTAAGGGTTCAAAGGAGGGGAAAAGGCCTCCCTCAGGGGGATCAAGGCAGTTCTGAGAAGGACAAAAGCCCATTTTGGAGAATGCCTAGGACGTGAAGCCAAGGTCACTATCCCTGGGTTCTGTTCCTTTGGTACTATCAGGGCAGAGACCTCAGAGCAAGGCCAAAAGCAAGAGAGCCAACGGTGTGGTCTAGTGTGAAGAACATGCATTTCAGGGTCAGGGAGACCTGGGTACGATTCCAGTTCTGCCATTTCCTTGAGCGAATGGCTTCACCTCTCCGAACTTCAGTGTACTTACCTGTGAAGAGGCAATAACAAATTCCTCCCTTACAGAGGGCTTGTGGGGAATCAAAGAGAAAATAATGACTGTGATGTGCCCTAGGTGGTACCTGACACATAGTAGGTGCTTAAGAGAGATTAGGCACTCCCTCCTCCTGCAAGTGTTACCCTGAGGGAAGGCTGTTCACACTCAGAATTACACCCACTCAGCACCTCGGCAGGCCAGTGAACCACCCATCCCCTCACACTTGTGGTGTGGCTTGGCAGATAAGTTTGTTTCCTGTACATAGTGGGTGTGAGAACTCAGGCAGGCAGGACTCTGAGTTGGGCCGTGGGCCTACCTTAGCCTTAGAAGAGGGCCACACACACACACACACATCCTCGCTATACAAAACATTGTACCTATCATCACAGGAAAATGTATGTGTGCAGGTATGTTCAGAGGCAAGGCCAGGGGCTACACGTACAACACAGTCTGGATCCCATAAATCACACACACACCTACAAGTGGAAGGCTTCCAGGCCAAGCTCAATTCAGTAAAAGTGTTTCTAAGGGGAGTCGGTTGGGGTGGAGGCTGACAGGACCAAGATACCATCCAGGAACGTGGCCTCTAACAACCAACCTCAGTGGTGATCTTAAAGTATCTGGAGCTCAAGAGTTTGGATCCCCGGACCGGCCAGCTGCCAAAAAAAAAGAAAAAGCTTAAGGTATCTGGAGCTGCATTTCCAATGCTTGCGCTAAAGAACACTAGCTCCATAAGGCCCCTGGAAAGAAAAGGGCTCTGGGACCAAATCAACATGGCATCAGTTACAAACTCCATCCTATCACAGCTTGACAACCAGCATCAGCTTGTTGAAGCTCTGCAAGTCTCCCCAGAGGAGAAGCCAGTTCATCTTTTATAACCCAATGTTTCCCAAACTTCCTTGGCCATAGGACCTTTTTTCCTGTGTCACCTGTTCCACTCCTGCACCTCTTGAGACAGGGAGAGGAGTGGAAGGGCAGGGCGAGCTGTGCAGCAGATACTCTTTCAAATGATTGTGTCTCTTGGCCAAGTGTTTGTGTTGGTGGAGGCTTTGTTGTTTTTGCTTTTCAGTTACAAAATTAGCACATAGCTGTTTTTAAAAATTCAAACAGTACAGAGGCGTATAAAGAAATGCAAAAAACACAGCCCCCTCCAATTCCAGTTCTGGGATGTGTTCACTGTGGTCAGTTTGGTGTGCATCCTTCCAGATTTTCCTGTGTGTGGCTGCTTAAAAACATAGCGGTTAAGAGCCTAGTCTCTGGAGGCAGGCAGACCGGGGTTCAGCTCACAACTGCGCCACTCATTTGTTTGTTATGAGCCCTCAGACAAATCGCTTTACCCAGTTTAGGCCTCAGTTTTTGCATCTGTAAAATGGAGATAATAATAGCACTTACGTCATAGGATTATTAAGAGAATTACATGAAATAATGCAAATGAAAGCTTAGCACAGAACCTGGAGTAAAAGAATCCCCTATATATACATATTTAAATGCAAATAGGCTTATACTCTACATTCTGTTCTGCAACCTGCTTCCCATGTTGTACCTGCGATGTCTTTCCACATCAGTACATGGAGATTTACCCCATCCTTTTAAAGGTTTTACCTAAATGTTAGCTTGGTAAATGGGTAATGGTGGGGATTTTGAGATGTTACTTCCTGGCAAGTATTGCTGTGTCGTGTTGCTATAGTTTCCAGAATTTCCTTTGTTATTGATATCTAATTTTAATCCATTGTGGTCTGAAAAATACATGGGATAATTCCAATTTTTTTTAGTTTGTTGAGGCTTTATTTGTGACCTAACATGTGATCTATCCTGGAGAATGATCCATGTGCTGATGAGAAGAATGAATATTCTGAGGTTGTGTCAGCACCACGCTCACCCAGTGAGCAAACCGGCCATCCCTATATGGGATCCGAACCCGGGGCCTTGGTGTTATCAGCCCCACACTCTCCCGAGTGAGCCACGGGCCGGCCCCCGTGTTGCCATGTTTTTGTCAGTCACAGACAATATCTATCAGTGAGCTAAAGACAGGTCTGACGCCTTCCTGTGAGGATGAAGTTATCCACAGAGGGGCACCCACCTCTGTCACAGATGGCAATGCCAAGTGAATGGGGACCTCTCTGCCTGCCAACCTCTGTTTCCCTAACACTAGATCAGAGCCTGGCACATAGGAGGTACCCATTAAGTTTTTGTAAGGAGGCTGGTCATTTAAGAAAGCTGTGGATCCCTAACCCACTGACAGAGGCCTGAGCCCTAAGTACACTCTAACAGTGCAGCATTTCCTCAAATACGGCCTATACACCACCAATGAGTGATTTGAGGGGATAATGGATGAATGCTTACAAATGTTAGTTTGTGTCTATTTTAATTTGCACTGATGTGAACTTCTATTTATGGCTAGTGATACTGGTTTTCCATTTATAGTAGTGAAGTTTCCATTTTAGGTAAATATATTAAAGGTGAAAATGTGGTCCGTGGGGCCGGCCCATGGCTCTCTCTGGAGAGTGTGGTGCTGATAACACCAAGGCCATGGGTTCGATTCCCATATTGGGATGGCTGGTTAGCTCATTGGGCGAGTGTGGTGTGTGCTGACAACACCAAGTCAAGGGTTAAGATCCCCTTACCAATCATCTTTATTAAAAAAAAAAAAAAGGTGGTCCATGGAAGTGACAAAAATCATGAAAGAAAATGAAAATGGGGCTGACCAGTTTGCTTTGTGGTTAGAGTATGGTGCTGATAGCACCAAGGTCCAGGGTTTAAAAAAAAAAAAGAAAAAAGAAAGTGAAAAAGATCGATCTGGGGCCGGCCCGTGGCTCACTCGGTAGAGTGCGGTGCTGAAAACACCAAGGCCATGGGTTCGGATCCCATATAGGGATGGCCGGTTTGCTCACTGGGTGAGCGTGGTGCTGACAATACCAAGTCAAGGGTTAAGATCCCCTTACCGGTCATCTTTTTAAAAAAAAAAAAAAAAAAAAAAGATCGATCATTTTAGTCTGGAAGATGTTTAAAGCTAGTGTAATGAAATATGCATGCCAGCCTCAAATAACTATTATTCTCATTTATTTAGTCCTTACTGTGTGTCAAGCATAACATATTTTATTATATGGGATCATCTATATATCATATATAACACTCACAACAGCCCTAGATGCGGGTCCTATTTTTCTTTTTCTTTTTTCTTTTTTTTTTTTTTTTAAAAGATGACCGGTAAGGGGATCTTAACCCTTGACTTGGTGTTGTCAGCACCACGCTCAGCCAGTGAGCGAACCGGTGGCCTTGGTGTTATCAGCACCGCACTCTACCGAGTGAGCCACGGGCCGGCCCGCGGGTCCTATTTTTCATTCTCATTTTACAGATGAGGGAACTAAAGGAGTCTCAGAGAGGTTTAGTAACCTACCCAAAGGCCTCCTCAGTGAGTGATTGGGGGAGACCTTGAGACTGAACCTGGATCACTATGACATGGACATGGTGAGCTGAGTCTTCATAACCTGCAGACTCCCAGAAAGTTTCATAAAGCAATGTGGATTGTCAACCTGTAAGTAAGGCACCATCCTGATAAAACTCCCATGATCCAAAATGTACAAAGAGGTATCCAAGGGAAAGGACTCACTAAAAGGGATTATTAGGCACATATGAATTACTGGGAGGGGGACCTCAACTAAAATACCAATTAGGATAATTGCTCTATAGTTCTTATTTCTGACAATAATTAACTAGCACAATCAGTTCTGTGTTCAAGCCACTCCCAATTTGTGAAACTAAATCCATTTTGTTTGCACATAAAATAAGGCTTAATTTCTTGTTGTGAGAGTTCATTAAGAAGTAGTATTATATCAAAAAGGAACACATGAAAAAGGAGGCAACCAGGACACATCCCTAACTTACCCACTAGAAATTATCTACCATGCCTGCCAACCCTAAGTCTTGGGTATTATGATGAGGGCCCTGTATGGGTACCCGGAGCTAAGGCTCTTCATTAAACATAGGCAACTTTGCTAATAACCAAATATTGGCCAGAGAAAAAGGCCAAGGAAATGTTTTAAATGATTTCTTTTTTTCTTTCTTTTTTTTTTTTTCCTTTTTGTCTTTTTTACTGACCGGTAATGGGATCGCAACCCTTGGTGTTGCACCCGCACCACGCTCAGCCAGTGAGCGGGAACCAGTCTCCACATGGGATCCAAACCCTCGGCGGGAGCGCTGCCACACTCCCAGGTGGCGCACTCTCCAGTGCGCCACTGGGCCGGCCCCATAAATGATTTCTGACAGATTTTGCCACAGGGTGGTCCAGAGTACAACAATGGTCTGTAGTAAAATAACCCGCCTGTTCTTGAGGTAAAGCATTGGCCCAAGAAACTCAGGCAAGAAGGTGACACACAGTTTAGACAGAACGTTCAATACATCTATAAATAGGTCTATATTTTGGGGTGAAAAAGTGTTGTTTTTAAAAAAAAATTGGAGGGGGGGGGCCCGTGGCTCACTTGGGCGAGCGTGGTGCTGACAACACCAAGTCAAGTTTTTTTTTTTTTAAAGGTGACTGGTAAGGGCATTTCAACCTTGACTTGGTGTTGTCAGCACCACGCTCACCCAATGAGCTAACCGGCCATCCCTATATAGGATCCGAAACTGTGGCCTTGGTGTTATCAGCACCGCACTCTCCCGAGTGAGCCAGGGGCTGACCCAAAATAAAATTTTTTTAAAGGGGAAGGGGGGCTGCCCAGTTAGCTCAGTTGGTTAGAGTGCAGTGGTGATAACAAGGGTTCAGATCCCCATATCGGCCAGCTAGCAAACAACAACAACAACAACAACAAAATAAAAAAATAAAAATAAAAATGAGACAAAACACATTCTAGGCCTGGCTAGCTGAGATCATGTCTGTGGCACTAATAAAAGTAGATGAGTCTGCAAGAATCAGAACTCACTGTGATGTGACTCACAAACTACTGTGGGATCAGAAAATCTGGTCCAGAAGATGTAATTAATTAATTAAAAAAGAAAACCTAGTTCAGGAGCTTCATGCAGCCTGGGATTTTTGATCAATTATATGTTATGTGAGCATGGCCACTGTGTGTGTTGGACAGGTTGGGTACTGTGCTGAGGGACAAGTAGAGGTGGGGACTGAAATGCAGTTCTCACTCCACTCCCGAGTTTGAAACTTCAGGGAGGGGGCAGCCCTTTATAATTGGTACAAAGTGCCCTGTAGACCATGGGTAGCCTTGAGTTTGACTGAGAGCATTACAGCCCTCATCAGAGGCAGTCTAGAATCTACAAAGTCTCACTATTGACCTTGTATTCCTGAGTTGGGAGAAGAGAATGTCCTGTCTCATTCACACCAGAATCTGCCCTCATTGCTGGTTCTGGGAGCCCTGGGGATTACTTGGATCTGTTTTTTTTTTTTTCCTCCTTCTTTCGTTCAGACAATGAGAAATTTATATTAAGCTTTAATTTTTATTTTCTTTTTACTGACCTCGTTTATTAACCTGGTTAGATAATTTTGGCTACCCAGCAATCTCTTTCAAACTAAGACCAGAAAGATGGGACCCACATTTTGTATAAACAGATATATGCATATAGGACCTCATGATTACATAGGGGACAGGCACAGCTATGACTACCCCCGTTCTGTTATACATTCCTCTGCACACACGGACTTCTGCAAACCCACAGTTATGCACATATAAGCACAATGCTCACTGAATTATATGCCTCCATATGCACAGACTTGCATTCGCCAGTCAGGTAAATGGATACCCAGAAACATGCATTCCAGGTAGAGGGAGAGAAAAGCCTTTGTTAACAGCACAAAGGTCAAATTTTTGATGGGGAGTGGACCCCCCCGTCAGACCTGTCTCCTTGTCTCACTTTCTCTGTGACCTCTCAGGATCCCTCCTCCCCTTTAGACTTCCTAGGGTGTGAAGAGTAGAGGAAAGTATCTTTTTACCATTGACCTTGGTGTTACAAGGCTGTGCTCTAACCAACTGAGCTAACTGGCCAGCCCAGAGGAGAGTTTCTTGATAAAGGAGGTAGGGGCCTTATTTAAGTTTTGCCTGTGCCAAGAACCTTCAGTGTGTAACTGGGAAAATCACTTAACCTTTCTGATCTCCCAGCTTCTTCATCTTTAAACCAAGCTGGTGGGGGCCGGCCCGTGGCTCACTCAGGAGAGTGCGGTGCTGACAACACCAAGGCCACGAGTTCGGATCCCATATAGGGATGGCCGGTTTGCTCACTTGGGAGAGCATGGTGCTGACAACACCAAGTCAAGGGTTAAGATCCCCTTACCGGTCATCTTTAAAAAAAAAAATAAAACCAGCTGGTGAACTATATTAGTGCTTCCTAACTCTTCCCTCCCAAGGACTCTTTTGCCATTCTCTGTCCTACACTCCCTTCTCCCCCCATGGGTCTCACAATTTTGAAGTTATTGCCTACTAAACCACCTCTTTTAGATACTAATTTTCTTGCTTTTTAGTTTTTTCTTTTTTAATAAAATAAAGAAATAAAATTTATTTCTTACAGTTTTGGAGGCTGGGAAGTTCAAGGTCCAGGGAACACATCTGGTGAGGTCTTTCTCCTAGGTGGGAACTCTCTACAGGGCTCTAGTTCCAGTTTTAATCAGGGACTTGACTAAATATGCACTGAAGAAATGATAATCCAATTTGTCAAACTAAGAAACAAAGGGGGCTGGCCAGTTAGCTTAGTTGGTTAGAGCGCAGCCTTGTAACACCAAAGTCACTAGTTTGGATCCCTGCACTGGCCAGCCGCCAAAAACAAAACAAAACTAAGAAACAAACTATAGTACAGTTTCCCTTCAGGTTTTTGAAATATGGAAATAACCTGAAGGCCCCCAACACTATCCTGGGGCTTCCTGGGAGCATCCAAGCTCTAGAATGGGAGACACTGACCAAAATAATTTCTGGCATTGCCAGATCCTGGGGTCTTAGGAGTACTGGTAGGCCCTACACTCCACAGTGCAAGATCTGCTGCCTGTGGAGCAAAGCAAGCCATAGAGGAAACAGAAAGGGCCAGATGCCCAGCAGAGTTACAGAGTTCCTCTTGGCTTAATTTGATACAGCCTGACTTCTTCTCACTTTGGCCCTTGTCTTGAGAGACGTCAGGCACTTTCTGGTGGGCCCAGATTCCATCCAGGATATAGGTCCTGCATGCTCTCTTGGACCCTAGCCCGGGGCCTTGTGGCTCCTTTTCCCTCCCACCTGACCCCAGCTTGGTACCAGCTTCCAGCTCTATGATCTCCAGCCTAGATTACTTCTGCCCCTCTACTGGCCTCTCCTCATTGCTGCACCCCAGTTCATTCCTTCTTCTGAACCCCAAACTTTCCCCATTTTTCTCTTGCCTTTTTGCAAAGCCTCCAAGAATATCAATCCTGGAAAGGACCTTACAGATCTAAGTCCACACCCTATCTGATGTTGGTATTCTCTCTACAACAAAACCAATCTGTGGTTTTCCAAGGCCTGTTTGAATACCACAAATAACAGGATGCTCACTACCTTACCAGATAGTTCAGCTCATCTTAGGCTGGTTCTCAGTTGCTATCAGTACTTTTCTGGGGGCTTTTACTGGTAATAACTTCCTAGCCATAATAAAATTAGCAGTCAAAAAGTAATTTGCAAGGGCCGGCCCGTGCCTCATTCAGGAGAGTGCGGTGCTGATAACACCAAGGCCATGGGTTCAGATCCTATATAGGGATGGCCAGTTCACTCACTGGCTGACCGTGCTGCTGACAGCATCAAGCCAAGGGTTAAGATCCCCTTACCGGTCATCTATAAAAAAAATTTTTTAAAAAAGTAATTTGCAGGGCTGGCCAGTTAGCTCAGTTGTTTAGAACATGTTGCTTTAACACCAAGGTCAAGGATTCAGATCCCTCCACCAGCCAGCTATTAAAAAAAAAATAGTAATTTGCAGCCACAGATGGGTGGTCTCTGGTCTAACAGGATTTTTCAAATTTCCACCTGCCCCCAGGACTCCTGACAGTTTGGGGAAGAGTGAATGTGTACCTTTTTCCTTGGAAGTCTTTGGATTTGGTTTAAAAATCCATGTACATTTTGCATTTTCCTCCATAATAGGTCCACATTTGTTCAACTTTCATGAATAAAGTTGGGTAGCACATGCTCTGGGGAAGATGTACATGGTGGCTTCCGGTACCCACGGGAAGCTATGAGTATTTCAGTTTAAGAAACATGAGCCTAAAGCAAAGAGGATTATTTACTAGTCCCGTTCTCCCACCCTCCAGTGCAGGGGTTGGTAGGGCAGAATGGGCACTGGTGGAGGTCTGTTCAAGCTCTGAACTAAGTTAACATTTATGTAAGCTTATGAGACAAGCAAAATGATTCCTATTATACAGAAGAGAAAAATCAAAGCTTAGAAAGAATGATTTCAGCAAAGTCACACAGTGTCAGAACGAATATTTGAACTTAGGTCTCTGACTCCAGGGCCTGTCTTCTGAGTCTTGCTAGCCAGAAACCTCCACTGCTCCCCACCTCCACTTAGACCCAGCATGGATTAGCAGCTCTAGCTTTGCTCTGCCCCAGGCAGTTTGTGTGATATCAATCAGGCCTCTCTGGGCTTCAGTTTGATTATCTAAAATCAAAGGTTATGGGGTCTGGCAGGTTAGCTTAGTTGGTTAGAATGTGGTGCTGATAACGCCAAAAGTCCAGGATTCAATCTTTGCACTGGCCAGACATCAAAAACAAACAAACAAACAAACAAAATAAATAAATAACCTTAAAACCAGAGGTTAGGCTTGGTGGTTTCTTTCTTTCTTTTCTAACGCCAAAAGTCCAGGATTCAATCTTTGCACTGGCCAGACATCAAAAACAAACAAACAAATAAACAAAATAAATAAATAACCTTAAAACCAGAGGTTAGGCTTGGTGGTTTCTTTCTTTCTTTTCTTTTTTTTTTAAAGATGACCTATAAGTGGATCTTAACCCTTGACTTGGTGTTGTTGGCACCACACTCTCCAAAGTGAGAGAACCGGCCATCCCTATGTAGGGATCGGAACCCGTGGCCTTGGTGTTATCAGAACCACACTCTCCCAAGCGAGCCACGGGCCGGCCCAGGCTTGATGGTTTCTAAGACTGTTGCAGATGGAAGAATCTATGCATTAACCCTCCTCATACCAGTTGACATTTATTAACAACCACTAGTTCTGGTGCTGGGGACTTCCAGGCAAACAAAGCACAGTTCCTGTTCCTGATGAACCTCCAGTCTCATCAAGGGCGTGGGAGAGGCAATGGGACTGACACATAAATTGATAATCATGACACTCAGTGCCTAAGGTGAGTAGGATGTTGTAGGAGCCTGGGGTGGGAGGGGAGCAAAGAGCATTGGGAAGGCTTCACAGAGTAGGTGATATCTGAGCTGAGTGAGCATGGACGGTTGAGTTCAATTTCAGCAGGTGGACAAAAGAGAGCACTGCAAGGCGATGTTGGGGAGGGTGGGGGGAACCACAAGTACAAAGGTGTGAAGTAAGAAAATAGCATGGGGTGTTTGGGAAAGGCAAGAGTAGCTAAGAAGCCAGGCTGTGTGACTGTGTGGGGGTTCCTGTATGTGTGTGTAGCAGAACAGATTGAGGAAGCAGACTTGATCTTGAATGCATGGTAATTAAACTTTATTTGAGGGCTAGTGCTTTCCAAGCAGTTCTGAGGAGCAACCCAAGGGAAGGAGATGCCCCAGAGACTCCTAGGGACTTCAGAGTGATGGACCCCTACTCTGCTTCAGGCAGTGTGGCTCCACTTTTACCTGCTTTGTCTATGGGGTTCTGCTTGATTTCATCTGACAAAAAGTTTCCACTGCTAAAACAGGCAAACAAACAAAAAAAATTATGGCCAACAGGGCCACTGAAGGGTTTCCTGCTGGGGAGAAGTAAGACACTGTTTGAAGGAACCTGTGAAGGAGACTGTGTGGCTGTGTTGGGGGTGGGGCGGGGACAGCAGTCTGGTGGCTGACTTTGGGGCGCAGGAGTCTCTTACTCAGCTTCCTTGGCTGGTCTGGAGAATTGTAATTAGGAGGTGGGGCATACACACCTCTCTGGTAGGGAAGGATCCCATCAAAATTTAGGTTTTCCCAGGGCTTGGGGAAGGGTGTGTGATCTCTAGGAGGTAGTCCTCCAATGGGGGACTGGCCGAGGGAGAGGGAGCGGGGAGAGGCAGGAAGTGGGTAGCTAGACTAACAAAGGTGCCTGTGGCGGTTTGCCCATCCCAGGTGCAAGGGCGGGACCTAAGTCTGTGAATCTACTTGTGGCCTGAGGGCTCAGACAGAGCATCTATCAGGAGCTAGGACTCCCCATTTCAGCTTTTCTGTGACTGGTGAATGTGGGCCTGGGAGCTGACAATCTCAGGTACTTTAGGAAATTCGTAGGGAAGGCCCTAGGATGTGTGATGTTGGGGAAGCATATCTTGGGGGAGCCCCTTCAGCCCCCTCTCCATTCCTCAGGGAACATGGGCTGTAGCTGCAGCTCAAACCCTGAAGATGACTGGATGGAGAACATCGATGTGTGTGAGAACTGCCACTACCCCATAGTCCCACTGGATGGCAAGGCCACGGTAAGAGGCAAGACACGGGGCTTGGTGAGGGAGCTGGGTGGAGAGTGCAACCAGGAGAAAGAAATGGGCCACCACTGTAGGTCATTGAAATGACAGAGTGACCCTCTCCCCTGGAATACAGAAAGGAAAAGAGGTCCAGAGAGGGGAAGGGACCTCCTAAGGTCATACAGCAGGTAGTTGACAGATCCAGGGATAAGACCCAGACAGGCTGGAGAAGTAAAGGAGAGCAAGACAGGGGGGAGGGGAGCCAGGGTCTGACCCAGACTTCTGCTCCCTGATCCCTCCCTTATCCCCCACCCTACAGCTGCCCATCCGGAATGGCTCTGACGTGCGGGACCCACTGGTCACCTACCAGGGCTCCAATCCCCCTGCCTCCCCACTGCAAGGTGAACACATCCGGCAGGGCCTGCAAGATAAGGCCTGTGCATCCTTGGCTGTCGACTTCCATCTCCTCTTCACCTGCCCTCTACCCTGTCCTGCCTCTCTTGCCCCGTTTGTCCCCTGCCCTGTAACTCCAGAAGTCCACACTCCCTGCCTTTCCCAGGCCCATTCTCCCTGACGCCCCCTATCTTTACAGATAATCTGGTTATCGCGCTGCACAGCTATGAGCCCTCTCACGACGGAGACCTGGGCTTCGAGAAGGGAGAACAACTCCGCATCCTGGAGCAGTGAGTGCCCCTCCACCCCGCCCACCCTGCTCGGGCTCAGTCGGTGAGGGAGCGGGGGGTGCCCGGGTACCGCAGCCCTCCTGCGGCCCCTAACTGGCTTGGGGTTGGCGCCCTTGGGACGAATGCTAGGCTCCAGCGTGCTGAGCCGGGGGCGGGGTGGCCTAGTGGAGGGGGCTCTGAGGGAGGGTCTCCAGCCAAGTCGACGGCCGAACAGCCCATGCTGACCGCCTCCGTGGCGCAGGAGCGGCGAGTGGTGGAAGGCGCAGTCCCTAACAACGGGCCAGGAAGGCTTCATCCCCTTCAACTTCGTGGCCAAAGCGAACAGCCTGGAGCCCGAACCGTGAGTGGGGGCCGGTCGCGGCAGCGGCCGGGGGCAGATCTGGGGATCCGGGAGCAGGGGCGTGGTCCTGGGGGGCGGGAGTGCGTGCTGGAGGGTGACGGAGGAAGATCGCAACGACAGCCGACGGCCTTCGCTTCTGCCTGCGCAGCTGGTTCTTCAAGAACCTGAGCCGCAAGGACGCGGAGCGGCAGCTCCTGGCTCCCGGGAACACGCACGGCTCCTTCCTGATCCGGGAGAGCGAGAGCACCGCGGGTGAGGGCCGGGCGGGGCCGGCGGGTGGCGCCAGGCGCTGGGGCCGGGCTGGCAGGCGGGCGAGCCCTCCTTTGCGTTCTCTCGTTCGTTCGTTCACGCATCCATTCATTCAGGATCGTTTTCACTGTCGGTCCGGGACTTCGACCAGAACCAGGGAGAGGTGGTGAAACATTACAAGATCCGTAACCTGGACAACGGCGGCTTCTACATCTCCCCTCGCATCACTTTTCCCGGCCTGCACGAACTGGTCCGCCACTACACCAGTGAGACCCGGCAGGACGCCCCGTCCTGTGCCCTGTCAGCCTGTCCGCCCCCAGTCCCTCTCGGGGGTACCCTCCGTCCGTCTGTCAGTGCGCTCCTTCATTCCCCGCAGTGGGTGAGGTGCGGGACCCAGCCCTACGGCCCCAGATGTCGGGTGACAGCCCCACGCCTTCCCCGCCAGTCCATTTCCCCTAGATGGGGACTTGGAGAGGTGGGGGCCGGTGGGGCGCCCGAGGCCTGCCATATCGAAGGCCCTGCCCTTCTCCCCTGTCCTCGCAGATGCTTCGGATGGGCTGTGTACGCGACTGAGCCGCCCGTGCCAGACCCAGAAGCCCCAGAAGCCTTGGTGGGAGGACGAGTGGGAGGTTCCCAGGGAGACGCTGAAGCTGGTGGAGCGGCTGGGGAGCGGCCAGTTCGGGGAGGTGTGGATGGGTGAGTGCGGCCCTCCAGGACTGCCTGGGAAGAAGGGTGCGGGGGAGGCGTCTGCTGAGGTCGCGAGAATCCCACAGCAGAGACCTAGTCCAGGGCAGCTACCTGGCTCTGGGTGAACGGGTCCGAAGACTCCCCCATTCCCTCCCGCCTCCTACCCAGGGTACTACAATGGGCACACGAAAGTGGCGGTGAAGAGCCTGAAGCAGGGAAGCATGTCCCCCAACGCCTTCCTGGCTGAGGCCAACCTAATGAAGCAACTGCAACACCAGCGGCTGGTCCGGCTTTACGCGGTGGTCACCCAGGAGCCCATCTACATCATCACCGAATACATGGAGAACGGTGGGCGCCGCCGCGCTGCGTGGCCGCTGGGGGACGCTGCTGCCTCCTCTGACCCTGCCGGAGGGGCAGGGATACGCCTTTTCCTCTGGCCCAGCATAGAGGGTTTCTAAAGGAGCTTTCCCGGGCCCCTAATGACTCACCTTCAGGACTGGCCGGGACAGCTTAGTTGATTAGAGTGTGGTGCTGGTAATACCAAGATCCAGGGTTCGGATCCCTATACCGGCCAGACGCCAAAAAAAAAAAAAAGAAATAAAAGAAAAACACTCATCTCCAGGAAAACAAACAAACAAAAACGCCTGGCCAGTTAGCTCAGTTGGTTAGAGTGCAGCCTTATAAACACCAAGGTCACAGGTTCAGATCACCATACCAACCAGCCGCCAAAAAAAAAAAAGGTGAGGGGACGGTGGGTGTGTCGCCTGAGCACACAGCCTAAGGTGGCAGGTTCTAGAAGAGCGTTCACTCTATTTTCCCTGACCTCCAATCCCGTTTGCCTTCTTCAAAGTCCTACCTTGATCTCAGGATGCTTGATCTCAGAAAATGAATGGGTCAGCTCTCTCCCTTCTGCCCCTTGACCCTTAGGAGGACAGATCTGCCCCCAAACCTTCTTTTTCAGTTCTGGGTGAGCACCCCCCACCTCCAATTTCCCTTGGTCTTTTGTCGGACAGAGTGAGAGGCCCAGGAAGAGGGATATGAGCTTCTAAGCTCAGCTTTGCTCACATTGATTTGCTGCGTGACACAGGCCAAGTTCATGTATCGACTCTGGTGCTCAGTTTCCCCAAATATAACAGCAGAAATCTAAACAGGCACACCCAGAAATAATATAGAGTGTTCATTAAGGACTCTGGAATCTGACTGGCTGTCTTAGAATCCTGGCTTCACGATCCTATGACTTTGAGCTAATTGTATCATTTCTGTCTGCCATGGTTTCATCATCTGTAAAATGGTGGTAATAATGCAACAGTGACTTCCTCACAGCATCTTTGTGAGGATGAAAGAGTTAATACATACATAGCAGTTAGAACCAGACCTGTGCCTGATGTTTATATATATATATATATATATATA
>NW_007727759.1:156255-196132 GCF_000696425.1 Galeopterus variegatus | reverse complement strand
TATATATATATATATATATATATATATATGTATGTATGTATGTTTTGGTAGCGGGCCACTCTGGGGATCTGAACCTGTCACCTTGGTGTTATAAGGCTGCCCTCTCTAACAAGCTGAGCTAACCAGCCAGCCCTCTGCTGTGTGTTAATTGCTCGTTAAGTTTGTTGTTGTTGTTATCTGGCTCTGATTCTTTGGGAGTCTAAGGTCTGTCCCTCTTTCAGAAAGGAGAACAAGGGCCGAGCCCGTGGCGCACTGGGGAGAGTGCGGTGTTGGGAGCGCAGCAGCGCTCCCACCGCGGGTTTGGATCCTATATAGGGATGACCGGTGCGCTCACAGCGCTCACTGGCTGAGCGTGGTGCGGCCGGTCTCAAAAAGGACAAAAAAAAAAAAAAAGAAAGGAGAGCAAACTGTTCTGGAAATGGCAAATAGGTTTTCTCATGTGCACCAGCTTTGGTAGTTGCTTGGAATGCTGGATTGAGAAGGATTCTGAGGCTCATTGGAAGTGCATGCTGGGATTGGTTAGCAACATCTGCCATGGACACAATGGAGAAACGGCAGTATTTGTCCACATATTTGCTGTGTCTGGGTGAGGCATTTACCTTTGGTGATTAATTCAGCACTTGCAGTGATGACAGTCAGGTTGCTCTCATCCTCACACAGAGTTTTAATCTCTTGGGAAGAGCCGATGGTCATTAACTCCATTTTAGCAACTCCCATCCATGATCTTCTCCCAGCTCCCTCCACTACCAGAGAGGTGGTTCCTCAGGCCCCCAGGCACCTCTTTCCATACTCCAGCTAGTTCATTCGGCACACTTTTTGTTGCTTACTCTGTGTTGGGCACTGGGAACATGGCTGGATGACAAGGTTCCTGCTGTTAGGGAAGCCTAATTTTAGTGATGGGCACTGGAAAAATCACTGTTTGTGCCATGGAAAACCTCCAGCATGCCATGGGAGTGTAGATAATGATGCAATTTACTATGACTGGTAGGATCTAGAGAGGCTTCCTAGAAGAGTAGTCCAGCTGGGTCATGAAAAAAAAGTAGAATTTTTGGCAGGAAGAAATGAACAGAGGCTTTGGGATGAGAGTCTAGTGGTCTGAGTGAAGAATCTCGAAATTGTCTAGAGGGGTTGGAGTGAAAGAGGCAGGATTGGGGAAAGAGAAGAAGCCACAAATGTAGACCATGCAGGGCTTTGGATGCCTAGCTGAGGAGTTTGGGCTCTACTCCATTGGTGACAAGCAGCCTACAGACCCCTCCAACCATGCCCCATCCTAGCCCCCCGGAAAAGACCTTCACATATCCTAGGCATCCTTACCCGGAACACACACTCCTCCATTCTCACTCCTTACTTTTCCTTTCCACTTAGCAGCCACTGCTTCTAGACCCCTAGTTGGGAGACAAGAGTGGGGCTCCCCTCCACCTTGAGGCAACTTGGGTCAGCAACTCTTGCTTCTGCCCACAGGAAGCCTGGTGGATTTTCTCAAGACCCCCGCAGGCATCAAATTGACCATCAACAAACTCTTGGACATGGCAGCCCAAGTAAGGAGACTGGGGAGGGGCTGGGCATGGGCACAGGCCAGTGGCATGAGGATATCCAGCCCAGGACTGCTGACCTGTTCCTGGCCTGCAGATTGCAGAGGGCATGGCATTCATCGAAGAGCGGAATTATATCCACCGTGACCTGCGGGCTGCCAACATCCTGGTGTCTGACACCCTGAGCTGCAAGATTGCTGACTTTGGTCTCGCACGCCTCATTGAGGACAATGAGTACACAGCCAGGGAGGGTAGGTCTGGGGTAGGAGGGAGGTCTGGGGCCTGAGGGTCTGGCCAAGAAGACCCAAGTGACCTCACTCTGCCTCCCCCAGGGGCCAAGTTTCCCATTAAGTGGACAGCACCAGAAGCCATTAACTACGGGACATTCACCATCAAGTCGGATGTGTGGTCTTTTGGGATTCTGCTGACGGAGATTGTCACCCATGGCCGCATCCCTTACCCAGGTCAGGGCCAAAGGCAGGAACTAAAAAGGGTAATGGGGAAGGGTAGCAAATCTATGTCTTCCCACTCATTTCTTCCCAGGCTCAGAATTTGAAACTTCCTAGCTGCTTCTTCTCTATCCTTGTGGGGGTGACTCCAACATCCCCAGCAAATGCCACATCTCCCAGGGCTGGCTTCCATCTCTGTCGCTAGATCTCTCTCTCTTCCTTCAATCACCCCAGCTCTTCTTTAGTTCTGGCACAGGCAGCCTAGTATGGTAGAAGTGGATCTGGCCTGGAAGGCAAGAAATCCACCTTTTCTTACTATTTCTGTTTGATCGGATCATGCCTTCTTCAATTTATTTTTTTTGGTTTTTGGCAGCTGGTCAGTAAGTGGATCCAAACCCTTGACCTTGGTGTTATCAGCACCAACTCTAATCAAGTGAGCTAACCAGCCCCCCATCTGTTAAATGTGAGATCAGAACAGTGCCTGGCCCATACTAAACTATATTATTAATCATCACTTTGGGAAAGTCACTTCACTTCTCTGAGCCTCAGTTTCCTGATATGAAAAACAAGATGGTCAGAAAAAAAAAGAAAGAAAGAAAAATACAGACTATTTGTGAAAGAGCCCAACTCATAGTAGGTGCTCACTAAATGCTGATTTCCCAATCTAAAGAGGGAGACATGTAAACCCCCACAACCCCTCCCTCCCCATGCCAAATCTCCCGGACAAAGCCCTTTAACTTTGAATTCATGCCAGTAGGGATGGAATTTTTTGAAAGGAACTTGCTAAGAAACTCTAGAGAAAGGAAATGGAACACAAAGACAGGAGTAGGCAGGTCATGGAGCACAGTGGCCAGATTTGCAGAAGCTTCCCATATCCCCAGAGCAATGTGAATGGAACTTTGCTCCTAGGAAGGAAAAAACACCTTGGAATCAGATGAGAAGCTGAAGGACTTCCCTGCCCTGGGCTTGTTCTACCACAGAATCCATGTGCAGAGCTGGAGCTAGAACCACACTCCAGTTGTCCTGACAAGGGTCCTTACTGCTCCTCTGCTGTGCCCACAGAGGCAAACCCATAGAGAATGTCTCTGTTAGGAGAAGAGGCAGTGAAAGCATGATGATAAATGGCAACTGTCACGTGATCAGGGTTAGGGAGACAATGGGGAGAAAAGGGAACCTTGGTGAACTTGTTTTTTTGTTTTTTGTTTAAGGGGATCTTAACCCTGGACTTGGTGTTGTCAGCACCACGCTCTCCAAGTGAGCTAACCGGCCATCTCTATATAGGGATCCGAACCTGTGGCCTTGGTGTTATCAGCACCACACTCCCCCAAGTGAGCCACAGGCCAGCCCCAAACCTTGGTGAACTTGTATCTGCTCTAGCATATGGTTGCCATTAAGGCACAGGGGTCCAAAACAGATATTTTGTTTTCTCTAGAGAAGCCAAAACTTGGAGTTTTAGGAAAATTTGCTCTCTTTCAAATATTGGTGATTGATTCAAATTTGTTTAAAAATACTATATGCTCCAAACTAAAGTGGGTCTTTTTTTTTTTTTTTTCAAAAGATGACCAGTAAGGGGATCTTAACCCTTGACTTGGTGTTGTCAGCACCACGCTCAGCCAGTGAGCAAACCGGCCATCCCTATATGGGATCCGAACCCGTGGCCTTGGTGTTATCAGCACCGCACTCTCCCGAGTGAGCCGCAGGCCGGCCCCTAAAGTGGGTCTTTGGGCTGTATTTAGGCTGGGTTTAGCCTACAGGTTTGCACCTTTGACTATATCCGCAGATGTTTGGTTCTTTGGCCTGTGTCCTCCAATGCTCTGATTTTAAAATGTGAGGAAGTCATAGGTAGAGGCCTCTCAGAGGCAAGGCCTGGGGAACAAGGGGTCTCTATTGACTAGGGTCTAGCCCCAAGCTTTGCAGGAGCAAAACTTCTGTTTTGCTGGGACCCTAAGAGGGTTTGGTCTTTGGGGACTGCTTGTCATAGCCTTCTCTCAGGACCAGGAGAAACTAGAGAAACCAGAGGATATATGAGTGATTTAGAAACAGGGAGATATGTAGTTTTTTTGTTTTTTTTTTTATAAAGATGACCGGTAAGGGGATCTTAACCCTTGACTTGGTGTTGTCAGCACCACGCTCACCCAGTGAGTAACCCGGCCATCCCTATACGGGATCGGAACCTGTGGCCTTGGTGTTATCAGCACCGCACTCTCCATTGTAAGGGGATCTTAACCCTTGACTTGGTGTTGTCAGCACCACGCTCACCCAGTGAGTAGCCCGGCCATCCCTATACGGGATCGGAACCTGTGGCCTTGGTGTTATCAGCACCGCACTCTCCCGAGTGAGCCACAGGCTGGCCCGGGAAATATTTTTTTGCTGTGACCATGCAGTTCTCCAGAGCTGCTCTTCTTGGGGTCCAGATGCCAGAAGCCTGTGGGGGTGGGGTGGGGGTGGAGGTGGGGGACAGGACCAGCATAAAGTGAGGAAACCCACCCAAAGACTATATCATCTGGGTCATGGAGGGGCCTGGTGAACCTTCTCAGCCCCAGGCAGACCCCTGCTGGGGACCAGGGTCCATTTGGCTTCCTGAGGCAGCATCTCATATGCCTGCTCTCAAAGCTGGAGAAACCTCACCACCATCCTGGCTGTGGGCTCCCATCCTGCCCTGAGTCCTGACTGCCCTATCATTCCCACCAAATAATAATAATCGCAGGTTATTGTCTCCACGAAGCATCTCCTATCCAGGCACTTGGTACTTTACACGCACCCTTTCATTCAGTCCTCATAACAACTCTATGAGGAAGGAACAACTATTTAGTGTAATTTCCAGTTGAGGAAACTGAGGCTCAAAGAGGTACAGTGGCTCACCACCCATGGCCCCTCAGCTAACGTGTGTGTTATTGAGTGTCTAGCAGGCATTCCAAGTGGTACCAGTGACATTCAGCAGGTACCACTAGTGTGGCCTTACCATTGATGAAGACCAAGATTCTTTTGGATTGGTGCTCACACCATGCCAGATAAATATTCTGAGCCTCGCTCCTGCCTGTGGGCTTCCAAAGCCTGGAGCTTTGATGTTCTCTCTCCCGTCAACCTCCAGGGATGACCAATCCTGAGGTGATTCAGAACCTGGAGCGTGGCTACCGCATGGTGCAACCTGACAACTGTCCAGAGGAACTGTACCACCTCATGATGCTGTGCTGGAAAGAACGCCCTGAGGACCGGCCCACCTTTGACTACCTGCGCAGTGTGCTGGAGGACTTCTTCACGGCCACGGAGGGCCAGTACCAGCCCCAGCCTTGACAGGCCTAGCTGGCCTGAGGCTCTCACCCATCTTGGCAATGTGGCTTGGGGAGATGGAGTTCCTGTGCCTCACCCATGTGGCCTATGCACATATGGACTCTGAACATGAATCCCGCACACGCACGACACATATGCATCTTGTGTCTTGTACACACATCCCATAGTTGCATGGGCTGTGCATGTGTGTCTTGTACATGCATAGCCTGTACATATATGTCTTGGACACTGTCCAAGGTGTCCCTTTCTAGGCCCTCCCGTTTCCTGAAACCACTGAGAGAGAAGAGAGGCCTGTGATTGACACCAGCTTCTGCCACCCACTTTTCTTTTCTCAGGTTATCTAGAAGCTCTCTGAGGGCTGGGACTTTATTGAATACCTCTGTGTGCTCCTCCTCAGTGCCTGGCACACATCAGGAGCTCAATAAATGTGTGTTGAAGGTTGTACGTCTCTGCTATGCACTCCTATCTCCTTTCCCTTGTTGTGGGAAGGAGGGGTTCAGAAGATGGAAACTGGGTTACTCTGAGTTGGTGTGAAAGATGGGATGAGCAGATGTCTAAACTTTTTCCAGCCCTGGTGATGCTGGGGATCAAGAGGAAGTCCCTACAACTCTGTCATATGGGTTCTGTGAACCCCTTCAAATGGGACAGTGCTCCCTACCCCCTCCCTTAAGGATTCAGAGTGACACCTACCTGAAACCTCCCACGGAAGGGGTGTGTCACATGACCCTCTTCCTCATATAGGGCAATAACATTTTTACAGCTATAAGTGGGTTCTGGTACAAGGGCTATATTTGACCTCATATTTGTTTTGATTTACCTTCAGGATGTTTTTAAAAATTGAATTAATTCGCTCATTTAACAAATATTTGTTGAATATCTACTGTGTGCCAGGCACAGTTTGAAGCTCATAGGATATACAGTAGATAAAACACACAAAAATCTCTGCCCTTGTGGAGCTTACATTCTAGTAAGGGAAGACAGACAATAAACATCACCAAGAAATAAATTATAGATGAGTGCCAAGAGAAAAATAGGGCAGAGTAAGGGAAGTTAGGAATGCCATGTTTGGGGAAGGTTTGCAATTTAAAGGAAGGTGGTCAGGGAAGGCCTCACTGAGGTGACTTCTGAGCAAAGATTAAAAGGTGAGGGAGTAGGGCCGGCCCGTGGCTCACTTGGGAGAGTGTGGTGCTGATAACACCAAGTCAGGGGTTAAGATCCCTTTACTGGTCATCTTATTAAAAAAAAAAAAAAGGTCGGGCCGGCCCGTGGCTCACTCGGGAGAGTGCGGTGCTGATAACACCAAGGCCCCGGGTTCGGATCCCACATAGGGCTGGCCGGTTGCTCACTGGCTGAGCATGGTGCTGACAACACCAAGTCAAGGGTTAAGATCCCCTTACCGGTCATCTTTTAAAAAAATAAAAATAAAAGGTGAGGGAGTGAGCCACGTGGTATGGGGAGGAGCAATCAGCCAGAGAGAATAGCCTGAGGCAGGAGCTTACCTGGCATGCCCTGAGAGGTAATACCGACCTGAGGGAGTGGGATAGAGCTTATGGGGCCTGAGGCCTTGTAGTCTTTGTAGAAGCCATTTTGAAGATACTTTGCAAGGATCTGTGCAGAGTGGTGACATAATTGGGTTTACATTTTATTTTATTTTATTTTATTTTTAAAAGATGACCAGTAAGGGGATCTTAACCCTTGGCTTGGTGTTGTCAGCACCACGCTCAGCCATTGAGCGAACCGGCCATCCCTATATAGGATCCGAACCTGTGGCCTTGGTGTTATCAGCACTGCATTTGCCCGACTGAGCCACGGGCCAGCCCCTATGGGCTTACATTTTAAAAGGACGGCTCTTACTGCTGTCTTGAAAATACACTTAGTTAATTAATTAATTAATTAATTATTTTAAAAAATGACTGGTAAGGGGATCTTAACCCTTGAGTTGGTGTTGTCAGCATTATGCTCTCCCAAGTTAGCTAAGTGGCCATCCCTATATAGGGATCCGAACCCGTGGCCCTGATGTCATCAGCACTACACTCTCCCAAGTGAGCCATGGGCCAGCCCAGACTTAGTCAATTTATAAAACTGGGGAGATTTTGCACAAAACTCCACATTTTTGCCTTCTCTTGAAAAATAGTAAGATTTGGCCACATTGGGCTTACCTGTCCTCATGGAGCTAAGTAGTGGCCACCCCCTTCAGGTGGGGCATAAATTCTCCCTTTGCCAGAGTCCCTTCCAACTCCCTATTGCTCCCAGACAATGAAACTCAGTATTAGTAACTATGCATCATCAAGCTTGCGCCATTGTTCTTATAATAAAGAGGAAAATGAAAAAAATTTTTGGTACCCACAGTTCCATTAAAAAGTGAGAAAATTGGGGGCTGTCCAGTTAGCTTAGTTGGTTAGGCCACGGTGTGTATTTATATATATATATAAAACACCAAGGTCAAGGGTTTAGATCCCCTTCCTGGTCAGCCACACATACACACACAAAAGGTGAGAAAATTAAAGATACCTGGTGATGGCAGTGTGTTTAATTGAAGATGGTGGAAAGGCATATTTCTTTATGAAAGTGAAAAATAATCCAATTTTTAAGATATGCAAAGAACATTTGAGTCATAATAATATAAATCCATTCACTTACATCACCTGCCTGACTGCTGTAGGCATTTGAGTTTGTGACTCCTGTTCTGCATTTTATAAAGTGGTGCCACACCCATGATCTCATCTGATCCCCACCCTCCTCCTCTTTTGGAAACTGTGCGGCCATAGAGTTGGTGAACTTTGTGTTCCTATCCTTATTTTACAAAGAGGGAAATGGAATCCCAGAAAGTTTAAGTAAACCCACCCAAGGCTAGGTGGGAAGCAGCAACACTGAAGCAGAACTAGGAGTATGATTTGTTCCCTAGCTCTTTGCCGTTTTTATACGAGAACTGCCCAGTCTTGGATCTTCTGTTACCTTAATAATTAAGGGCCCAGATGCAGTTCCCAAGTGAGGAACACAAGTCCCCAAGCACTCTTTAAAGAGGCATAAAAAATTATCTTATTGACTGAAGGACCACATGTAAGTACCTCAGTTAGCACAATGTTTGGCACATAGTAAGCTCACTAAATATTAACATTGTTGTAGTTGTTATTTTAATGGCCTAGCACAGTGCTTTTCAGTCTTTCAGGTTTCAATAACGACTAGTTGATGATTGATCGATCTAGTACAGTGTTCTCAAGGGGAGTGTGTGGAGCGATTTTACACTCTCTCTAACCCCCCTCCCCCACATTTTGCAATGTCTGAAGACAATTTTGGTTGTCACAAGGTGGGAGGGAAGGGTGCTTCTGGTATCTAATGGGTAGAGGCCAAGGATGCTGTAAACAACATCCTACAATAATGCACAGGACAGCCTTCTACATCAAGGAACTATCCACCCCAAAATGTCAATAGCTTCAAGGTTGAGAAGTCCTACTCTCTCATAACAGGACAATCTTGTTTCCTTCTGTCTAAAGAGACTCCTCAGTGACCACATCAGGGAGGTAGGTCTTGGAGTAAGAAGGGCTGGGTTCTGCCACTTTGTTACAGTGTCTCTGGTGCGTAGCAGGCATTTGGTACAATTGAAAATGGAATTTAATTACTAATTTTGTGACTGCGCAATTCGCAAAAGTCTGAACTTGTTTATCGTTATCTGTGCCCTCCGCCAGAGCTGTCTTCAGGAATAACAGACAACGTGGGTAAAGCTATTGCACAGTACTTGGCCCACAGCAGGCCCTCGGCGAACACGGGTTTTCATCCCCTTTCTTGTCCGTTTTTCTCCCTCCTCTAAACCCGCGTTCCAATCCAGGCTCAGCCCCTCCATTAACTGAGTGACCTTGTGCAAGTCATTTGTCCCCTGGAGGCCTCGGTTTATTCTCTGAAAAATTAGAAAGTTGGCCTCGGATCTCCAGGCGTGCTTCCAACAGCAAAATGGGACTGTGAAGTTTACGGAGCTGCTTTCCTCCCCCGGGACTGATGGTACGGTCCCCGGGCAGCTCCCCCACACCTCCGTCGCGGACCTTGGTACAGGCCCAGGGGGCGCTCGGCGGCCTCTCAGGGCTGCCCTTGCCCCCTGCCGAGTTCCGGCCCGGGCCTGCGCAAGCTGATTGGCTGGAGCGGTGCCCGGGCTGCGCGGCTATAGGTGAGCCCGGGAGGGGACGGGCGGAGCGGGCTGGAGACCCGCCCCCTCCCCCCTGGGTCGGACGCAGCGCGGAGCCGCGGGCGGGAGGGCGGACGGACCGACTGACGGGAGGGACGGCGGCGAGCAAGATGGCGCAGACTCAGGGCACCAGGAGGAAAGTCTGTTACTACTACGACGGTGAGCCCCGTCCTGGCGGCGGGGGCGGGGCCGGGCCGGGCCGGATCCGGGGAGGGACGCTGAGGCTGAGGTGATCTGAGAGGGGAGGCTGAGGCGTTGGGGGAAGGCTGAGGGAGGAGGCTGCGGGGAAAGGAGGTCGAGGCTGAGGGAGGAGGCTAAGGCCGAGAGGGGTCGTGTGGCGAAGCCTGAGGTAATCTTGGTGGGGAGATTCTGAAGAAGTCTGCTGTGGAGGATTGAGTGGGCCTCCTACAGGGGAGGCTGAGACTGAGGGGGGAGGCTGAGTCTGATGGGGGAGGCTGAGTCTGATGGAGGCGGTTGCAAGAATGTATATGGTCCTGCTGAGAATTCAAAGGTCTTCCACTGCCCCGTTCCTTGCTCATCTTCTTTGGTGAGCGTCCTGCAGGACTGGTCACCCGCTTCCCCTCCCCCCAGTCTCTGAGCAGGGCCTGCAGTTGCTGCTGG
Source organism: Galeopterus variegatus (assembly GCF_000696425.1). Lineage (NCBI taxonomy): Eukaryota > Metazoa > Chordata > Mammalia > Dermoptera > Cynocephalidae > Galeopterus > Galeopterus variegatus. Next base: position 186,062 of record NW_007727759.1, on the reverse strand, counting down.
GAAATGGGGCCCTCGGGGTTGGAAGGAGAAGGATGCAACCTGTTAAAACAGACTTTTCATTGAACACAAGTGTATCAAGCCGCTCACTCTGTTCTAAGTAGGGTTTGGGTGCTGGGGCCCTGGGGATGATCAAGTCGTACTTCCTTTCCATCTTCAGCACACAGTCTAGAGGGGAAGATACACAATGGCAGAAGTACTCTCCAGTGTCAGTGCTGGGATAAAGAAGAGCTAGGTGTTCTGGGAGCACAGAGAACAGGCACCCAACTCAACCTGAGGAGTCAGGAAAGGAGGTGTCATCTCAGTTAGGGCCTGAAGAACAGGGGGCATTAGCCAGGCCCAGGGAAGGCAAAGATAACAGCAGGTTTAGAGGCAAGAGGAAGGAAAGCACCTTTGAAAAACAGTAGGTATTTGTACAGTATGGCTGAGGCATAGATTTGGGGGACTATTGTAGAAGGTGGGGAGCAAGGGAGGTTGTGAAGGGTTGCCAGTGATGAGGCTGGAGAATTCAGTAGGGATCAGATCATGAAGGGCTGGGCATGCTATCCCAAGGAAGTTGGACTTTATTCTGAGGGCACTTGTGAATCAAGTTTTATGCAGGTTAGTGACATCATCAAATTTATACTTTAGAAGTATCACTCTGGGACAGAAATTCATGAATGTAGGGGTAAGGAAGAAGCCTTGAATTTCAAGTTTCTGGCACAGGAAATTTGATGGTGGGTGTTTGGAGAAAGACATGTCAATTGATAATTAAAATTATTATTATTATTATTATTATTTTTTTTTTAAAACATGACCGGTAAGGGGATCTTAACCCTTGACTTGGTGTTGTCAGCACCACGCTCAGCCAGTGAGCGAACCGGCCATCCCTATGTGGGATCCGAACCCGGGGCCTTGGTGCTACCAGCACCGCACTCTACCGAGTGAGCCACGGGCCGGCCCTAAAATTATTTTTTTTAAAGAAATAACTATTGAGGCTGGCTGGTTAGCTCCGTTGGTTAGAGCTTGGTGTTGTAACACCAAGGTCAGGGGTTCGGAGCCCCATACTGGCCAGCTGCCAAGAAAAATAAAATATTTATTTTTAAATTAAACAAATAATTATTGAGATGTCTAGGGGACATCAAGTAGAGGCATCCAGACCATTCAGATCTGCAGTTTATTTTATTTATTTATTTATTTTTAATTAAGTTTTTTGGTGGCCGGCTGGTATGGGGATCCAAACCCTTGACCTTTGTGTTACAGGGCTGGGCTTTAACCAACTGAGTCAACCGGCTAGCCCCAGGTCTGCAGTTTAGAAGACAGAGATGACAAGATAAAGATTTTTGGTAGTCATCACCATATAGATAGTAATTTTAGTTATAGAAGAGGATGCAGTCACCCAAGAAGATGTATAGAGTGAAAAGAGAAGAGGATCCAGGGTGGAATTCTAGGGAAGTGGACTGAAGGACAGTCTAGTGCCCTTCATATTCTGTATTCCCCTGTCATAGCACTCATCACAGTATTGGAATGCCCATTTACTTGGTCATATATTTTGCAGACAGGAAGCTCCTTAAGGAAAAAGACCATGTTGCCTCTGTATCCCTAGTCCCCAAAACAGTGCCTAGCTCATGGTAAGCTCTCAATAAATATGTGTTGATTAAATGAATCAAGATACAGAGAGGGAGTGGCCAGAGAGGTAAGTGAGTCTAGAAAGTGGGTTACAGAAGCCAAAGGAAGGAGGGAGTGGGCAAGTGTTGGCAGGGGTTGGGGCAGAAGCTAGATTACAGTAGACTCAGAAATGAATGAATAGATGAAGAGGAGACATCAGATTGAACCCTTTTAAAGGGAAGCTTGTCTGCATCAGGGAGAGAGGGTTGTTGATAAAGGACTGATGTAGTGGCTGAGAGTTAAGCATATTCAAATTCTTACGGAAAATAACCAGAAGAGAGGGTTAGGTTGAAGGTACACGAGAGGGACTAGTAATGATGGAGTTTCCTGAGGAGAACAGTTGAGACAGAAACCAAAGCCTAGGTAGGGACACCAGCCTTCAATAAGTTGCCTTGTCTTTTTTTTTTTTTTTTTTTTTTTTTTTTTTTAAAGATGACCGGTAAGGGGATCTTAACCCTTGACTTGGTGTTGTCAGCACCATGCTCACCCAGTGAGCTAACCGGCCATCCCTATATGGGATCCGAACCCGGGGCCTTGGTGTTATCAGCACCGCACTCTCCCGAGTGAGCCACGGGCCGGCCCAATAAGTTGCCTTGTCTTTTTTTGTTTTTTTTTTTTAAAGATGACCGGTAAGGGGATCTTAACCCTTGACTTGGTGTTGTCAGCACCATGCTCACCCAGTGAGCTAACCGGCCATCCCTATATGGGATCCGAACCCGGGGCCTTGGTGTTATCAGCACCGCACTCTCCCGAGTGAGCCACGGGCCGGCCCAATAAGTTGCCTTGTCTTTTTTTGTTTTTTTTTTTTAAAGATGACCGGTAAGGGGATCTTAACCCTTGACTTGGTGTTGTCAGCACCATGCTCACCCAGTGAGCTAACCGGCCATCCCTATATGGGATCCGAACCCGGGGCCTTGGTGTTATCAGCACCGCACTCTCCCGAGTGAGCCACGGGCCGGCCCAATAAGTTGCCTTGTCTTTTTTTGTTTTTTTTTTTTAAAGATGACCGGTAAGGGGATCTTAACCCTTGACTTGGTGTTGTCAGCACCATGCTCACCCAGTGAGCTAACCGGCCATCCCTATATGGGATCCGAACCCGGGGCCTTGGTGTTATCAGCACCGCACTCTCCCGAGTGAGCCACGGGCCGGCCCAATAAGTTGCCTTGTGATGAGAGGGTAGGTAGCAAGGAAGAGTTCAAATGCAGTTAGGTTTGATGGGGAGAAAGTTGAGGGAGTTCTCAAGAAGTAATAGAATATCCCTTTCCTGCAAGTGTGGGAGGCTGTTGTAAGAGGAAGCTAGGGAAATAAATTTCCAAGGATTGCTGAGGACCCATTTGAGTCTGGAACCTATGATTTTGTAGCCATGTCATTTTGTACTGTTTTATGATCTCAGTATTTTGAGTTTAAAAGAAGAAAAAGCAAAAAGACCTCAGTCTTTAGAGAAGGAAGTAGACTTTTTACTTCTTGAGAAACTGAGTTTTGCAGTGAGGTCACTAGTGTGTGTCTCAGATTTGGCTCTGTCACTCAGAAGCTTTGCAGTATTGGGCAAGTCACTTTATCTTTTATGTCACTCTCCTGTAAAACTGAAAATGATAGCAGTTCCCTTTATGAGAACAGTGATGGGAAAGCTCTTTAACAGTTTAAAGAAGGGCTGACCAGTTAGCTTAGTTAGAGCGTGGTGTTATAACACCAAGGTCAAGGGTTCGGATTCCCACACAGGCTAGCTGCCAAAAAAAAAAGTTGACAGTAGAGTCAAATGAAAAGGATTATTCCTTTTAAAGTCTCTCAGCAATATGATTAAAAACTGTTAAGAAACAGATGGGGATGGCTAGTTAGCTCAGTTGGTTAGAGCACAGCCTTCCAACACCAAGGTCATGGGTTCAGATCCAGTACCAGCCAGCCACCCCAAAAAAAAAAGGATGGTGTCTCTGGGCCCCACCCTCAGGTAATCCCTTATTTAGCTCTCTAGATAAGGTATCTTAGTTCTCCAGGTCCAAGCCTTGGCTGGATCCAAGCCTGATAGGCAAGGGAATTGCTAGGGGTCAAGGCCCATACCCTTTTTTCACTGGGTACTAAAAGCCGTGCCTGTGTATAGTTCACTCGATTTTAGAACATTGTTCAAGGAACTTCCTACCAGGTAGACCAACTCTAGATTAAGTGCAAACTGAAGTAGATACCGGGGAAATCTATTATAGCTTTTAGCATACTGGATTTGGAGTCTCTGAGTTAGCTCTGAGATCACTCATTAGTTTAAAAAAAAAAAAAAAAAAAAGAAATGAGCCTGAAAGAGAGTTTGCCTGGGAGTTTGCTGTAAAAATTCCTGGGTTCTCCTGAGAGTATGTGTCTGTCACTGAAGCTGTCATTCTTTCTTCTTCAGGGGATGTTGGAAATTACTATTATGGACAAGGCCATCCGATGAAGCCTCACCGGATCCGCATGACTCACAATTTGCTGCTCAACTATGGTCTCTACCGAAAAATGGAAATTTACGTGAGTTACTGGGAGTGCTACCCCTTACTAACATCATCAGCTCTGGTTTCCTAGGTGCCATTCATTATCTCCTTTTCTCAACTACTCATTCGCTCAGTCATTAAACATGTGTTGAGTGGCTGTTCTGTGGCTGGTACTGTAAATGATAAAAATTCTGTTTTTAAGGAGTTCACTCTAGTGCTGTAGACCCACACATAAACAAATAAATTATACTACAGTGTGGAAGTGTACAAATTACAAAATGTACAAGATGCAGTGATAATGAGGAGGAAGGGGACCTTGGAATGTTTTCTAGAGGTGGTATCTAAGCAGGATTTTTTTTTTTTCCTTTTTGTCTTTTTTTGTGACCGGTAACGGGATTGCAACCCTCAGTGTCGCGCCCGTACCGCTACCGGCAACGGGATCGCAACCCTCGGTGTTGTGCCCGCCCCACGCTCAACCAGTGACTGGACCGGTCTCTGTATGGGATCCGAACCCTCGGCGGGAGCGCCGCCACACTCCCAAGCGCCGCACTCTACTGAGTGTGCCACCGGGCCGGCCCCTAAGCAGGATTTTAAAGATTGAATAGAATTTAGCCTGGAGTTTAAGAGGGGACTGGCATTCTAGGCTAAGGGAAGAACATATGCAAAAAGGCATAGTTCAAAACAATATGATGTTTGGGGAAAACATAAGTACTTCAATGTGCGGGTACTGCTGTAGTGTAGAGTTCACAGTGTGAACGAGGTGATATAGAGCTGGAGAGGTCAGTAAGGGTTGGATGTGTTGTGCTAAGCAACTCTGATGGGCCAGGGTCAAAAATCCAGTGCCTAAAAAAAGAATGCTTGGGACTGAGTTGACTAGATACTAAGTCTCTAGTTATTACAGAATATAGACTCTTATCTAACCCCTAAACTCAGCTCCAGCTGATTTTGCCTGATCTTCCAGTTGTTGTTGTTATTGTTGCTTTTGTATTGTTTTGGTAGCTGGTCATTAAGGGGAGCTGTACCCATGACCTTGGTGTTATCAGCACCACTCTCTAATCCAAGTGAGCTAACTGGCCAGCCCTTAATTTTTTTTTTTTTTTTTTTTTTTTTTTTTGGTGGCTGGCTGGTACATGATCTTCCAGTTTTTAAAGAGAAGCTGGAAATTCAGATTACTATTATTATCCTGAGGATTAAAATGTTAGTCCAAGGTTTTTATTTTTGTTTTTTGTTTTTTTTAAATGTGTGCATCAGGGGCCGGCCCGGTGGCGCACTGGATAGTGCGCCGCTTGGGAAGCGCGGCGGCGCTCCCGCCCGAGGGTTCGGATCCCACATACGGACCGGTTCCCGCTCACTGGCTGAGCGAGGCACGGGAGCAACGCCGAGAGTTGCGATCCCATTGCCGGTCCCCGGTCCGGTACGGGGGCAACACTGAGGGTTGCGATCCATTGCCGGACACGGAAAAAGTCAAAAAGACAAAAAAAAAAATAAAAAAAAATAAATAAATGTGTGCATCAATATATCTGTGGACCAGATTTGGTCCAATGGTTCCTAGTTTTAACCTCTTCTGGAGGCAGAGAAAAACAAGTGAAATATTTTAAAGAGAGGAACAGGCATACATTTTAGAAGCAGGCCAGTTAGGCTGTTTCAAGAGTCCTAATGAAAAAAATAAAGAGGGGCTGGGGCCCCATATTGCCTTATGGCATAAGTCTGTTGTTCAAGTCTGTGCTGACAGCTTGAGTAACCTAGCAACAGCAGTATCCTTCTCACCCTTCCAGAGACTGAAAGGAGATGAGTCTTCTGTCCCAGATGGCTTTGTCATGTCTCTGGAGCCAGTGGAGGCAGCTGAGAAAGCAAGAAGGGAAGGTAGACAGAGGAGCAGACAGACCTTGGGACCAGAGAGCTTTTCAGTTGTGAAGGGTAGCTGGGAATGAAAAACATAAAACGCAACAAGTTTTCAGGGACGCTGGAGAGCAGACTAACTTCCCACTCCCATCTTTTTATTGAAGAGGGAAACCCTTCCCAGAAGCTTCCCAACAGACTTGCCCATACACCTCATTGGATCATTTGCCATCCTCAGACCATTCACCAGTGTAGGGGAATGGGATTACCAGAACTGGTTTAGACTAATCTAGTTCAATTTCTAGGGCTGGGTATATTAACAACCAAATTGGAATCTGTTACCAAGAAAGAAGGGATAGAATGGCTCTTTGGGTGGTAACCAACAGTGGCTGTCATAGGAGATACTACTACCTTATTGGAAATGACTTCTTATTATTCTAAACTCCTAAAGCAAAACCCTAGTATAATTTCTTCTTGCCAACTCTTTAGACCTTGTTCTCTTTAATGTGATCTTTTCCCTCCTCTGGCTGTACCTCTCCATTGACTGTGAATCTTTGTTTTTTTTTTCTTTAAAGATGACTGGTAAGGGGATCTTAACCCTTGACTTGGTGTTGTCAGCACCACGCTCACCCAGTGAGTTAACCGGCAATCCCTATATGGGATCCGAACCCGTGGCCTTGGTGTTATCAGCACCGCACTCTCCCGAGTGAGGCACGGGCCAGCCCCTGACTGTGAATCTTTGGTCCTATTGCCAGAACAGTGTTTCTCTGAATTCATCCCTCTTATCCTTTCCATTCTCTGGTCTGTGATATTAGCATACCTTTCCCAAAGCATAGGTAGCCATTTTTGTATCTCCTGCAATTGATGGCTTTTGGGAGTCATTCCTGAAAGAAGCTCCTTAGACTTCTCATAGAAGTTGCTGTATTACCTCTATCTCTGTACCTGAAGGAGACATGTTGAGGTCTTTTTCACACAATTTCACCCTCTTTGGTCCCTCCCCGAATCCTGTCTCCACACATCTAATTAATCTAGAATCTGCATCCTTACTTTACATCCAGGCAACTTCTTGTTTACATAATCAAGAATCCTGCTCTCTTCCTTGCCTTGGGTGCTAATTTTGTATATTACCAGCCTTCTTATTTATGGCTTTCTGTTCTTTTTTTTTTAAAAAAATGTCTTTTGGGCCGAGCCCGTGGCGCACTCGGGAGGGTGCAGCGCTGGGAGTGCAGCAGCTCTCCCGCCGCGGGTTCGGATCCTATATAGGGATGACCGGTGCGCTCGCAGCGCTCACTGGCTGAGCGCGGTGCAGCCGGTCTCAAAAAGGAGAAAAAAAAAATGTCTTTATTAAATATTGAGTAGTTCTGAAAGAATTTTTATAAAATATATGAAAAGTATAAGGAATCACAATTCAATTAATACCGTCTAGTTTAAGAAAGAGAACATTTTCTTTTCTTTTTTTTTTTAAAAAAGATGACCGGTAAGGGGATCTTAACTTTTTTTTTTTTTTTTTTTTTTTTTTTAAATTAGACCGCAGATGCATAAAATTGGGTTAATCATTATCCTTGGCTCATAAGCATCATTGGTCTATGTCTGCCCTTCTTTTGTAAAAAATCATTTTGTTATTTATTTATTCATTTATCTACTTAACTATTTTAACAACACAATGAACATCTATAGCCCTACAACCCAATCACTCTTTTAAATTTTATGTTTATCATTCTCTTGCTTTTTAAAACATATTTTTATTGTGTGTGTGTGTGATTGTGTATGCCTAAACCATGTATAGTGTTCATTTACTTGTTTCTGAACTTTACAAAAAAGGGTTACACTATTTGTAGTCTTCTGGGACTTGCTTTTATCATATAATATTACATTAGTTAAATCCACCTTGTTGCATGTAGCTATAATTTTTTCATTTTTCTCTGCTGAGTAATAGTCTATCATATCTGTGTACTGTAATTTACCCATTCTCCCATGAATTTAATTTGCATCTAGTTTTTTTAATGTTAGAGACAGTGCTACTATGAACATTCTTGTACATGTCTCTTAGAGCATATGAATTTCTTTTGGCTATATCTCTAGGAGTGGAATTGGTAGATGGTAGGGTATATGAATATTAAATGACAAGTTGCTTTTCAGTGTGATTGAGTGAATTTATAGTCCCACTGGCAATATATAAGAGATACCTTGAGTCATATTCTCTCCTATACTTGGAATTAGACTTTAAAAATTTTGCCAATCTGGGCCGGCCCGGTGGCGCACTGCTACAGTGCGCTGCTTGGGAGTGTGGCGGCGCTCCCGCCGAGGGTTCGGATCCCACATACAGACCGGTTCCCGCTCACTGGCTGAGCGAGGTGCGGGCGCGGCACCGAGGGTTGCGATCCCGTTGCCGGTCCCGGTCTGGTACGGGCGCGACACTGAGGGTTGCGATCCGTTGCCGGACACGAAAAAAGACAAAAAGAAAAAAAAAATTTTTTTTTGCCAATCAGATGGGTATATAAGAGTATCTGATTGTGATCTTGATTTGCATTTTACTAAAGACCAGTGAAATTGAGCATCTCTTCATATGTTTATTATCCATTTATATTTTCTCTACCATGAAGAAATGTCTTTTCATTTCTTTTGTCCATTTTCCTCTTGGGTTGCTTGGCTTTTTCTTACCAATTTATAGTAGTTCTTTATATATTCTGGCATATGTAGTTCACTGTCAGCATATTATTGTAAATATATTCTATTTTCATTTTGGTTTTTTCTGAACAGAAGTTCTTAATTTTAATGTAGTCATATTTATTAATTGTTCCCTTTATAAGTGTTTTTTTTTTTTTTTTGTATAAAAAAAGTCTTTTCCTTCCCCACTGATCTGTCACCTCTTTTGTATATTAAATGTCCTTATTTATTAATTCATTCCACACGTATTTATAAAGCACTTTGTGCCAGGCACCATGTGTGGGATCAGCTTCTGGGTGCTGTTCTATTGACTTGTTTGTTGACCCCTATGCCAATACCACAGTGGCTTAGAATTATCTCATCAAGCTCCACAAACAAATCTACTGCAATTTTGGTTGAAATTTCATTGAATGTATACATTATCTTAGGCAGAATTGATATCTTGAAAATATGTCTTTGAATTCATAAATATGGTGTGTTTCCATTTATTTAGGTCTTTTAAACTTCTCACAAAAAAGCTTCTTTAGTGTCTTTATTTTGAGATATATGTATAGAAAAGTACATAAAATAAATATAGTTTAACAAATTGATATAAAGTAAACCTTGTACTGGCCAGTTTGCCAAAAAAAAAAAAAAAAGTAAACATACATGATATGAAGTAAACAACACTAGCTAGTTCAAAAAGTAGAACACTGCCTGTACCTCAGAAACCTACATTATGTCCCTTCTTGAATCAGTTTCCTTCGTCCTCTCAGGGGTAACTAGAATTCTGACCTTTCTGTTAATTTTTTCCTTGCTTTTTATCATAATTTACCTAAATATGCATCCCTAAACAATATAGTTTAATTTTTCCAAACGTTGTAGATGGAATGCATTATTTGTGTGTACCTGTAGTTTGTTTATATTAATTGCTGTGTAGTATTTCATTGTAAAATATACCACAATTTATCTATTCTGTTGGTGGGCATTTGAGGTTCTTTCTGTTAATAAAGTTTTATAATTTTCTCTGTAAAGGTCATGCACATCTTTTTAGATATTTTTTCAAGTGTAGACAGTTCCCAACTTACAGTAGTTTGATTTATGATTTTTTCTTTTTCCTTTTGGCTGCTTTGTGATTTTTGACTTTGAGGTCATATTTCTTGGAACTTTGAAACCTAGGATGAAGATGAGTTCTCAGGAGATTTGCTTTTACTTTGTAAAAGAGGTGGCATTTGAGATAAGCTGTGTCCTTCAGAGATTTGTGATAAGAGATGAATTTCAAATAGTAGGAAAAACATGAGTTCAGACACTGTGGTGGGAAGCTCTATAGGTCTTGTTGAGAAAGTTGTTTGAGGTATAATATTTATGGAAGAAAGTGGGGGAAATTAGATTGGGAAAGGAACCTTGTGAAGTTATTTGATTGCTATATCAAAGAGTTTAGAGTCTTTTCTTTCCTAAGTAGGGAGTCATTGAATATTTTTAGATCAGGGCATTGATGTTCTAAGATTTTTGTGATATCTGTATGGGAGATGGAAGAGAATAAGGCTAGATATATATGGGACCAATTAGGATGCCAAAAATTATCCAACTGGGATAATTTATTAGGTCAACAGATATTTATTTATTGTTTGTTTATTCATTTGTTTCTTTTTGGTAACTGGCTGGTATAGGGATCTGAACCTGTGACCTTGGTGTTACCAACACCACACTCTCCCAAGTGAGCTAACCAGCCAGCCCTAACAGATATTTGAGCAGCTGCTATATGACAGGCACTGTGCTTGTTGCTTAGAATAAAGACAGACTTGAAACATGCAATCAAGAAACATGTAATTTCTATGCAGTTTGGTGAGTATTGGGAAGTACACGGTTCTCAGGGGAGCTTTTCAAGGAGTTACTTAACTGAGATTCTGGGGGTCACAAACAGCTTTCTGGGAGAATTGACATTTCAGTTGAAACCTAAAGGTTTAGTAGAGGGTGGGAAGAGAACAGTGTTATAGGTCATAGCACATGCAAAGGCCTAAAAGTGAGAGATTGCCCTTGGAGAATTGCAAGTAAAATGGTGGTTGGCAGGTTGGTACAGTGCATGAGATAAATTTAGCCCCTCAGGCCGGCCCGTGGCTCACTCGGTAGAGTGCGGTGCTGATAACACCAAGGCCATGGGTTCAGATCCTATACAGGGATGGCCGGTTTGCTCACTGGCTGAGCGTGGTGCTGACAACACCAAGCCAAGGGCTGAGATCCCCTTACCGGTCATCTTTTTAAAAAAAAAATAAATAAATAAAATAAATAAATTTAGCCCCTCAAACATGTTTTTTTTCCTTTTTGTCTTTTTCCGTGTCCAGCAACGGATCGCAACCCTCAGTGTCGCCCCCGTACCGGACCGGGACCAGCAACGGGATCGCAACCCTCGGCGTTGCTCCCGCGCCTCGCTCAGCCAGTGAGCGGGAACCGGTCTGTATGTGGGATCCGAACCCTCGGCGGGAGCGCCGTCGTGCTTCTCAAGCGGCGCACTATAGCAGTGCGCCACCGGGCCGGCCCAAACATGTTTTGTTTAACCCACAAAATATTTCTTTTTTTATTCATTTTGGTTTTTAGCCCACAAAGTATTTTTAAGAACATTACATTAGTTGTCACCTTTGAAAAAATGAAATTTTACCCAAAGAATCTGGCAATTGGGCCCAAATTCCCTCATGGCAGTAATAAGCTAAAGTTAGGTAAAGGCTGTCCTCTGCTTACCGGTTTTTTGTTTGTTTGTTTAAATCACCTAGTGGTGTGGTGCTGATAACACCAAGGCCACAGGTTCAGATCCCTATATAGGGATGGCTGGTTGGCTCACTTGGGAGAGCGTGGTGCTGACAACACCAAGTGAAGGGTTAAGATCCCCTGACTGGCCATCTTTAATTAAAAAAATAAAAATAAAAAATAAATAAAGCACCTAGTTAGACAAATTTCCTGGCCCTTATAAGTGATTTGAATTTAGTACTACCTGGGCTAGAGGATAAGATGCTTAAGGGGGATGCTAGAAAGGTGAGCAGGCATCAGTTTATTCTGGTTTTCCAAGCTCGGTTAAAGAGTTTGAGCTTGATATTGTGAGTAATGCAGCCTCTGAAGTGTTTTTAAAGAGGAGTGACATGATTCAGTTTTCATTTTAGACAGATTACTCTGCCCGTAGGATTGAGAATAGATTTACAATGGTTAAGGTTGAGGCTGGAATACCAGTTAGGAGATTGTTGCCACAGTGCAAGCCAAAAAGATGGTGTACTGGGGAAGGAAGTGGACAGATTTGACAGATATGTTGGCAGTAGTTTCAAGAGAAGTTGAATGTAGTGGTTAAGGAGAGAGAGGAATCAAAGGTGATACTCTGGTTTCTGTCTTTAGCAACTGGGTGGATGGTGGTGAGAATGGGAAACCTAGGAAAGAGAAGCATAGGAGAAATAGGGTAGTGGATGCAATCAAGATTATGGAGGTGTGATGAGAGGGACTGGCAATGGGTTGAAATAGGAAAGCAAAAAAAGGCAGAGAGTTTAAAATGACAGTTAGGTTTCAGCCTGAATGGATGTTGGTATTATTAACAGAAATGGTAAAAGAGAAGGTCTGGAAGTTAAGTTGAATTTGAGTGCTTCTGGGATCTCAGCAACAAATTGTTGGGTCCAGTTGAATCTGAAGTACCTCTAGGATTTGTGGGTGGAGCTGGCTAGGAAGCTATTGCAATGGTGAATCTGGAACTCAGAACCTGAGATAAAGATGGAGTTAGTGGGGGCCTGCCCGTGGCTCATTTGGGAGAGTGTGGTGCTGATAACACCAAGGCCATGGGTTCGGATCCCTGTATAGGGATGGCCAGTTGGCTCACTTGGGAGAGCCTGGGGCTGACAACACCAAGTCAAGGGTTAAGATCCCCTCACTGGTCATCTTTTATTAAAAAAAAAGATGGAGTTAGTGGGCTGGCTGGTTAACTCAGTTGGTGAGAACACAATGTTGTAACACCAAGGTCAAGGGTTCAGATCCTTGAACTCACCAACCTCCAGGGGAAAAAAAAAAAAAAAGGAAAGGAAAAGATGGAGTTTTAGAGTTTGTGTAGTCATCTGTTTAGAAGGGATAGTCAAAGCAGAGCTTTGATGACATTGCCAAGAGGGTAAAGGGTTTAATATAGTAAAACCAATTTGGTATTTGGAGTCAAGCCTTGTTTCTTTCACTATGGATTTTTTTTTTTAAGATGACTGGTAAGGGGATCTTAACCCTTGACTTGGTGTTGTTAGCACCACACTCTCCCAAGTCAGCTAACCGGCCATCTCTATATAGGGATCCGAACCCGTGGCCTTGGTGTTATCAGCACCACACTTTCCCAGGTGAGCCAAGGGCCGGCCCTCACTATAGATATTTTTGATAAAACAGTTATCTGTCTCTCAGTCTTATATTCCTCATTAAACTAAGTGAGGATTAAGTAAGAGGTAAATAGTACCTGGAGCCATACCTCTGGATTACTTTTCCACTTTTACCAGCTGTGTAATCCTGGCAAGTTACTTAATCTCTCTCTGCTGTAGTTTCCTCACAGTAAAACAAGTAATAAGAGTATGGATTTTAAAAGGTTGGTGTGAGCATCATATAAGATAGCATATAAGGTGCATGAAACAGTGACTGGCACAAAGTAGACACTCGATTAATGTTAGCTGTGTATTGACAATGCTTTGTAAACTTTAAAAGTATTGGTAATTAGAGAAGAGGGTCATCCTTGAAGAAGACCCACGTCTAAGGGATGGGAGGAAGAGAAGAAAATTTTAAAAAGGGGGAAGGAGGGGCCAGCCCGTGTCTCACTTGGAAGAGTGTGGTGCTGATAACACGAAGGTCACGGGTTCGGATCCCAGATAGGGATGGCCGGTTACTCACTGGGTGAGCATAGTGCTGACAACACCAAGTCAAGGGTTAAGATCCTCTTACTGGTCATCTTTAAAAAAGGGGAGGGGGGGGAAGGAGTCATCAGAATGTGGGACGACCAGGAAATTATCATGTCAAGAAGTTTTAGTGGAGAGGATGTGATCAGAATTGTTGGTGTGATGATTTATAAAGGATTTCCCATCTATTTTGGTTGACATTACTTACCACTTTTTCTTGAACTCCTAGAGCCATTTGGCCCACAATTATATATCATTGTAATAATAAAAAGGAGTAATTTGTAAGGGCCGGCCCGTGGCTCACTCGGTAGAGTGCGGTGCTGATAACACCAAGGCTACGGGTTCGGATCCTATATAGGGATGGCCGGTTTGCTCACTGGCTGAGCGTGGTGCTGACAACACCAAGCCAAGGGTTGAGATCCCCTTACCGGTCATCTTTTTAAAAAAAAAAAAAAGTAGTAATTTGTAAAGCACTTTACCATTTACAAAGAGATTTAACAGTCTCATACAATTCTCACAACTTCACTGTGAGGTAGATACTGTCCCTATTTAGTAAATGAGGAAATTGAAGCTCAAAAGATAATGACTTGGCTAAGCAACAGAGCTTGAGCGGTAGCCTAGGTCTTCTGATACTCAATCTCCTTTGATAATCTTATATGCCTAATTAGATTGTAAGTTTCCTGAGGCCTGAATCTACTAATCAGTTATTTCTTTTAATCCTTTATAGCACTCAGTGCTAGGCAGAAAATTTTTAAGTGTTCAAACTAGACTGAGTAAAGACTGGCAGTAGTCAAGAATAACTTGCCCTGGGCCCGCCCGGTGGCGCACTGCTTAAGTGCGCCGCTTGGGAAGCACGACGGCGCTCCCGCCGAGGGTTCGGATCCCACATACAGACCGGTTCCCGCTCACTGGCTGACCGAGGCGTGGGAGCAACACTGAGGGCTGCGATCCCGTTGCCGGTCCCGGTCCAGTACGGGGGCGACACTGAGGGTTGCGATCCGTTGCCGGACACGGAAAAAGACAAAAAAAAAAAAAAAGAATAACTTGCCCTTTCTCCCTTCTGCCCTCTAGCGCCCTCACAAAGCCAATGCTGAGGAGATGACCAAGTACCACAGTGATGACTACATTAAATTCTTGCGCTCCATCCGTCCAGATAACATGTCCGAGTACAGTAAGCAGATGCAGAGATGTAAGTCCGCTCTGTTCCCTCCCTATTCGCAAGCCCCCAACTGGATCTCTCTTTCCATTGGAGAGGCCCACCCTGCCTTCTTTGTACCTCCAGTTCAGCTGATACCTGATTTCTCTTGCCTCTCAAGGATGCCAAAGTGCTTCTTTTTTCTCAAGTCTGGTTTTTCTTGTTTCCTGATTATAGATAATGCAGGTTAGACTTTTTCCAGCTAGGTTCACAACACTGTCCCAAGAGTACTGTAATTATTGTAATGGAAAAAGCACTGACCTGGGAGAGGGAGACAATATGTACAGGGCCCAGCTCTAACTCAAGTGACTAGGCACATCACTTCCCAGATTTTTTTTTTTTTTTGTAAAATGGGCTGAGTCGTGTGATCTGTGATTTCTGTCCAACTATAAATGTTCTGACTTTGTGAGTATTAATTGAGAATTTAGAGGCCACTCAGGACAGACTCTAGATGATGTAATCCTTGAGATGAGGTGATTCTGGCACTGTCCCCTGGGACTTGAAACTCTAGAACAGGTACCACTTCAGAAGCCAAATAGTTTGTAGGAATCGTAGTGATTGCTTTAGCTGTGGGAAAAAATATGTTCAAATTTGGGATACAACTGTCAAACCTGACTTCTCCCTTATTATTTTAGAAATGACTTCTTAGCACCTAAGACCTTATACAATAAAACAGTAACAGTATTGTCGAGAAGTAGTTTCAATTAGCTTATGGCAGCATATATTGAAATATCAGGAAATCTGTGGCACTTGTTTATTGCTACAAGGTAGTCTGATTCCCAAGGAAGAAAGTTATTTATTAGTTACCATAACTATAAAGTCGTAATGATGACAGAACCATGGAGACTTTCTTGAAGCATTAGGCTTCTTTGCTAACCCACAATTCCAAGAGCTATTGCTCCCTCTGAGTGAGGTATTTGCTCTCTGAATTGCATGGTCTTATTTCCTTCCAAGGTGAGACAAATTTATTTATTTTGTCATATAGATGTCCTATAACCCCTATAGATGACTTTAGGGGTTTCCATAACCCACTTAGGCCAGGAATCAGGCTCCACTCTCAGTAGAGTGGGCTCTCATTAGAAAAGGTTGGTATTGGGCTGACCCCGTGGCGCACTCGGGAGAGTGCAGCGCTGGGAGCGCAGCGACGCTCCCGCCGTGGGTTCGGATCCTATATAGGAATGGCTGGTGCGCTCACTGGTTGAGCGCGGTGCGGGCAACACCACACCAAGGGTTGCGATCCCCTTACCGGTCACGAAAAAGACAAAAAAAAAAGAAGAAGAAGAAGAAAAGGTTGGTATTAAAGCAAGAAAATGAGCTATCATGTCTTAGTTTGAATCCTTAGCTTAGCTGTGTGTTCTTGAGTAAGACTCCTAGCCTAAGACAGTAGTGTCTATTTCATAGTCGGGGATGGGGAGATAAGTGAGATAATGTATTCAAAGTACCTACCCTCAATGAGTAGTAGCTTTTGCCATTACGACTTATTTTTGTTATTTACAAATCTGTCAAGGCAGACAAAATATTAGGCCCTCAGGAGTGTGCAGGTTCTACTCCAGCACTCCAGTTTTCCTGAAACCAGCATTCCAAAATTGTGCATTAAGGGCTGAGCCGAGCTGCTGGTGCCATGTTTGTCTGCTTGGTGGTGGGGAGGCTAGAGAAGGAAGTCAACACCCTTTTGGAGCCATGAATATTGTCCAAACTCCATCTGTTGCTCAGATTGGAATTTCAGTGGAATTATTGGACAGTGTGGCTCAGCAGACTCCTGTAGGCAATGCTGCTGTATCCTCAGTTGACTCATTCACTCAGTTCACACAAAAGATGTTGGACAACTTCTACAATTTTGCTTCATCATTTGCTGTCTCTCAGGCCCAGATGACACCAAGTCTATCTGAAATGTTCATCCTGGCAAATGAGGTTCTGAAATGGTATGAAAACTTTCAAAGATGACTAGCACAGAACCCTCTCTTTTGGAAAACATAATTTGAATAAAATAATTTTTAATGGAAAAAAATAAATAAATAAAATGGTCTGCATTAAAAAATTAGGTCTGGGATTTTCTCTCATGGGAAATGGGGGTAGGAAGGAGGAGGCCGTCTGAGACTTCAGGGTATCTTACTGACTTGATTCAAAGCATTAAAGAAGGTCAGAGTAGGCAAAGACTTTAGATGTCACATAGTGCGGGTAGACTTGGGGCATCTACTGAGACAGTAACAGAATATAAGAAGTCTTTTGGGGGCGGGGAGGGCGGCTGGCCAGCACAGGGATCTGAGCCTTTGACCTTGGTATTATAACACTGTGCTCTAACCAGCTAGAGCTCTTTTTTAATATTTGCCAACATCTACCCTAGGAAGTTTTACTTTGTGTGAAGACCAGATAACTCAGGTTTCTTTGCTCTTGGCTGGAATGTAACAAACTCTTTGTGGTCATTTTGAGACTTTGAGAGCGTTGCCCTAAAGTTCTAACCTTATATTTAATTAATGAAAATTGGAACATGAATAATGAATAAGTGTATTTTTTTAGCAGATAGTCTATCAGAACATGGGGCTCATGGTGAAAACACAATAAAAGGGATTTCTGGTGGTCAAAAATTGGGAAACATTCTCATCCATTTTATAGAAATACAAACTGAGACCCAGGGATGTCAGATGACTTTCCCAGAGTCACATAGCACATTGGTGGTAGAATGGAGAATGGAATTCTAGTCTCCTGATTCTGGGGTACTTTTAAATATGGTACATATAAAATATTTCAGATACAAGGGCTGGTCCATGGCTCACTTGGGAGAGTGTGGTGCTAATAACACCAAGGCCATGGGTTCGGATCCCTATATAGAGATGGCTGGTTAGCTCACTTGGGAGAGCGTGGTGCTCATATCCCCTTACTGGTCATCTTTAAAAAAAAAAAAAAAATTTCATACACATACAAAAAGTACAAAAATGACATAATGAACATCCATGTAACCCACTACCCAGCCTAAGAAAGAAAACAAACAGTTGAAACCCCCTGGGCACCTCTCCTTAATCACATCTCCTTTCTCTACTACTGCCATCCACCTCCTGCCCCATTACCACCACTGGCAAGCTATAAGCACTATCCTAAAGTCAGTGTTTAGTCCGATGCATCTCTTTCTGCAATATGCTTTTTACTGCCTTCTTTGCCTACCTCTGCTCCCCAATCTCTCACCCAGTATTGCTTCCCTTCAGTCTAAAGACAGCCTAAGAATAAGAAAAGTATTAATAGTGGGAAGAGGGGAAACCCACAGAAAGGTCTTCCATAGCTTCACAGATTAGCTCATAGGAGTATCTACTGTCCCATTTGCCTTCTTTCCATTTCTAGTCACATAACTATTGAGCTGAGAATAAATGGGCTGGCCATCTGAGCCACATTTTGGTTTGGGGCTAAATGAAAATATTTTTTTCTCGTGTCTAAAACATCCATTCCTTCCCATGGAGGCTCCCTCCACATCCCAAATGTGAGTATAGAGAAAGCTTTCGAAACCCAGGCAGACCAAACCTGCTGGAGGAGGAAGTGGCTAGAGAGGGAATCTATGGCCAGTGGATAAATAGCCTGGCCCCAGGGACCAAAGTTCTTATTGACACAGCCTCCCAGTGTTTACCCAGGAAGAGAGCCACACACTGCTAACTCCCTTATGTAGCCACATCTCTTCCCAGTACCAGATCTTGGGCACCCTCCCAAGTTTAGAGCAGTGCCAGAATCGGTAACTCTTGTGGTTATTGCAAATATTGAGCTACAGCTATGTCTTGAGATGTTACCACTGCAGTCCAAGCTAGGCTGTCCTACCCTCCTCATCCCAGGGCTCTTCCTCCTTGCTCTATTTTGAGAACTCCTGTTAATAAAAGTGGGTGCAGTGGGAAGATTAGGGTAAGAGAATAAGGATCTAGCCCCACTCCTGCCCTCTCACTTCCTATATATCATTGATGTCTCTGTAGTTTCCTTTTCTGTGAGCAGAGTCTTGTATCCGTAAGGTTCCTCTCTAGCTCTGTGAGTCTACAACCTCCAGCTGTACTTACCTTCCTGTCTTTCCTTTCATTTGCATTATTATTTGCATGTGTTTCCACATTATATACTAGTTTATATTTTTACCCCTTTAGGCCTGAAATAACTTTATTCCAGTTGTCACTTGTGGGTGTAGTAGAAAGAGCACTGGACTCTGGGAGTCAAGACACCTGGACTCTGATGTTGGCTCTGCCACTGCACTGGTTATATAACTTTGGGCAAGTCACTTAACTTCTCTGTATCTGTTTGTACCTCTGCACAGTGGGGTTGATATCTGTCTTGTGTAGCTCCATAGGGTTGTTGTGAGATTCAGATGAGATTATATACGTGCAAGTACTTGGGAAAAGGCCGTGGTATATTTTCACAGGCTTTTAGGACAGACACACCAAAGCTTAAATACTGTCTCTGCCATTTACTAGCAGTTCACCTCTCTGAGCTTGTTTTCCCATTTGTAGGATGGTATCAAATCTAACCTCAGAAGGTTGTGTGAGGATAAATGATATTATGTATTTAAAGCATTTAGCACAGTGTCTGGCACATTGTAAGCACTCAGTGGATAATTATGTAGGTCTCTGTTCTTCACTTCCTTGTTGGTCAGCTGGAATTGAGGTCCAGGAACAAACTCAGGCTGGAAGAAGAGGATACATTTTTCTCCCTCAAGGAATGAACCAACATTTTCCAAGTTGCTAAATGCTTCTCCATGTAAGATTTCTGTTAATTTTCTCAACAATTGGGTGAGGTGTATGTCATTATTGCTGATTATAGATAATGGCCTAAACTCAAAGAAGTTAAACGACTTCACCCAGTCACACAGCCAGTAAGTAGTAGAACCTGGACTAGTAGAACCTAAGCCTTCTGAATTTGAATTCTGTTTTTTTCCATCAGCTCATAAATATCTAAACCAAAACTAGAAGAAATTGTGGAAACTGACCTTTTGCTTATTTCTTTCAAGTCAACGTTGGTGAGGACTGTCCAGTATTTGATGGCTTGTTTGAGTTCTGTCAGTTGTCTACTGGTGGCTCTGTGGGTAAGGAATATACATCCCCTCCTCAAGGGCTATGCTGGGCTGTTCTAGTGAGGTCTGCCTTTTAGGCCTCTATTCTGGGGGTGCTGATCTGTGACTATGTAGAATGGTCCTGTGGGTTTTAACCTTAGGTCTTTAAAATGTCCTTCTGGTTCAGTCGCAGACTAGGTCAGTGTCTGATATAGTACTGCCAGGTGTCCTTGACCGTCCTCTCCCACCAAGAGATCTTGTATTCAGGAATTCCCTGATGACCTCATGGGGTTATTGAGATGTTGTATGTAAAAGCAATTTATGATCTGCAAATTGCTGTAAAAATGGAAGTATCATCATCTGTGTCTTATGACAGAGTATGGTGATTGCCTTTAGAGGTCAGAAAAACTCCCCACATATCTCCCATTTCCATTTGTAACTTCTGGGTTACCATTAGGATTACTCTAATCCCTTTCTTAACAAATATTTATTTTCCTATAATCATTGTATCCACCCCCATCCCCCAATATAATCTCAAAGAAAAAATGTACAGAATAAAAACAAAGTCACCCACAATCACACTGTGGATAACTACTGTTACCATTTTGGTGTTTGTATGTCTATTATTTTTTATGTGTGTATATATCTGGACTTACCATATATACAACATCCATGTTTTATAAACATGTATTGCATTATATAGAGAGAGTTTTTTGTTTGTTTTTGGCAGCTGGACGTGTTGTCAGCACTATGCTCAGCCAATTAGTGAACCGGCCATCCCGGTATAGGGATCAAACCCTGGACCTTGGTGTTATCAGCACCACACACACACACACACACACACGCACGCACACACACGAGTTTTGTGTCTGCAGTATTATTCTATGTGATTTCTAGTGGCTACATGATTATTCCATGTTATTGACCTACTTCAGTTGATATAATCTGTTCCCTCTTGTTGGATCATTTGGATTATTCCATGCTTTTATTGCTGTTAACATTAACACTGCCACAATTGTACTTGCAAACATGGGTGTGTATTTCACTCTCACTTCTTGGTCCTATTTGTACTTTGAGCCAGCACTATCTTTGGTAACTTTTCAGAATTTTTTGACCATGTACCATAGTAAGAAATACATCTACACATGAAATCCAGGATATACATGTGTATGCGTACACACACACACACACACACTCACTCTGAAGCCAAAATTTTACAAAAGAGCAGTCACTTTTAATGTTACTCTAGTATTTTTATTCTACTCTATTTCATTTAAAAATATATAAGCACAGCCCTGTAACACCAAGGTCAAGGGTTCAGTTCCCCAAACTGGCCAGCTGCCAAAAATTAAAAATAAATAAATAAAATTTAAAAATATATTTTAATCATGACCCACTAAGTTAATTTTAAGGCCTACTAATGGGTTACTATCCTAAGTTGAGAAAATCGTTTTTTAAGAGTAGCCAGTACCATACTTATTCCCTGTTGGAATAGGGTAAGAGGGAGGGTACTGTACAATACAGCTGTTGAATGGGCAGGTCCTACCTCTCACTGGGTTCTCGGGGCTTCTTGGGGGAAGAGGAGAGTGGCTTAGTAACAGGCTTATGTTCTCTCTTTCCATGTCCAGCAAGTGCTGTGAAACTTAATAAGCAGCAGACGGACATCGCTGTGAATTGGGCTGGGGGCCTGCACCATGCAAAGAAGTCTGAGGCATCTGGCTTCTGTTACGTCAATGATATCGTCTTGGCCATCCTGGAACTGCTAAAGTATGCCTGCCTGGCCTTGTCTCTTGGAGGAGCACCTTAGGCCAGGTTCCCACTTCCCTCTCCCCTTGGGCTTGCCTCCCTAGTTTGCTTTTCCTAGCGGTGTGCTGGCCAGGATGTGTTCTGTGAGTGTCTCTGGCCATCTTCTCTTTGACGGGGTCTTGGTTTGATCTGAGCCCACGGCAAGATCAGGGGCAGGCGCTGCTCAGATCCTGCCTCCAGAGTGTCCCTGTGTGGCTGGAGTTGACCCTGGCTGTAGAGTAGGAAGATCGGACTTGGTCGGCTTGGTCAGGCCTCTGGAGACACCTGGCCACTCTTCCACCTTCCTTCAGCCAGTTTCTACGTCTCTGGTGCTTAGAGATACCTGAGGGAGGCAGCCAGCCTGGTAAGCTGGGACCTAGCGCCCTTGGCGCGTCCCATCCCCAAAGAGTGCCCAGACCCCTGACCCCCTTCTGATCCTAGGTATCACCAGAGGGTGCTGTATATTGACATTGATATTCATCACGGCGATGGTGTGGAAGAGGCCTTCTATACCACAGACCGGGTCATGACTGTGTCCTTTCATAAATATGGAGAGTACTTCCCAGGAACTGGGGACCTACGGGTGAGAACTCCTTTTAGGGACCAACGAACTCACCCTCAGCTGCCAGCTCTAACTCTCCTATCCCATGCCGCTAAAAACCACTTCCTGTCTCTTCTGCCATTCAGAACACCACACCCTAATCTGGGCACCTGCCATAGTCTTTTTCCTTCCCTTATTCTGCAGGGAGGGACTGATGGGACATAGCGGGTCAGGGAGGGATAGGGGTCGCCTGACTTCCCTGCTGGCCACAGCTGGGTTGCATTACACTATTCTATGTCGCATAAGGCTTAAGTTTTGAGCTACGAATTGGGACTCTTACAGACCATCTCAAGGATTCTTAACATTTTTATTTATTTATTTATTCATTCATTTACTTACTTTGTGGCTGGCCGGTACAGGGATCCAAACCCTTGACCTTGGTGTTGCAAGGCTATGCTCTAACCAGCTGAGCCAACTGGGTAGCCTTGGATTCTTAACATTTTTAGGTCACCTTCCCCTTTGGCCTTCTGACTGGAAGCTATGGACTCTTTCCCCAGAAAAGTACATGCAATTTTATGTCTGATAAAGGATAGCTAATAAACATGTCCCCTTACTGAAGCTCATTTATGAACTTCAGGATAAGAATCCTTGGAAGCTACTTCATTCAATTGTTCTGTGTGCTTCTATTAGCATGAATATAATGAAATCAGCTGCTTTGTTATACCAGTAGCCCTTGGGTGAAAAAGTGGCACTAATTTAGTTGTTTGCTGTGAGAAGCATTAGAATAAGTGAATATTTACTGTTTTGAAGTTAGTTGGAAGAACATTTCTTCCCTTTCTGTTCCCCTCCACTCCTCCTTAAAAAAGGGAGAATGAGGGTGGAGGAGCGAGCAGTAAAGCTCTCTGGAGAGAAAAGGGTTGTGGGGGGTAGGTGTTATTTCTGTGACCCAGCTGCTGGCTAGCTCTAACCCAATCCAGAGATAGAAATCTTATGCTGTGGGGCAGGATATTCAATCTCTGGCCCTGTCAACAGCCCCTCAGCCTGGGTGGAGCCTCAGTGGTGTGTCCAGAGAGGTGAGCTAGACTTGCCACTGACGGGATTGATACTAATGATACTAACAAAGGTACCCCTGCTTTGTCCTGGCCCACCTCATGGGCTCAGCTTGTCTCTCTTAGAACCACTGCCTAACCACCACCACTAAGGAAAGACCTTAGCCTTCCAGCCCCCATCCTTGAACTTCCTCATAGCTTCATCTTTCAGTTTTACTTTAATGTCCCCCTTGATTAGGATATTGGGGCTGGCAAAGGCAAGTATTATGCTGTTAACTACCCACTCCGAGATGGAATTGATGATGAGTCCTATGAGGCCATTTTTAAACCGGTAAGTGGCATTATCCACTTCTTGGGCTACAAACAGGGGATTGGTCTAGGGGAGGGATAGCAAAGCATCTCCACCATACCTCAGGGATCTTTTCTCCACTAAGGCTAGTTAGGAAATGAGAGGTGTTTCAACCCTGGACTGTATTTTTAAGATGACTAGTAAGGGGATCTTAACCCTTGACTTGGTGTTGTCAGCACCATGCTCACCCAGTAAGCTAACTGGCCATCCCTATATGGGATCTGAACCCATGGCCTTGGTGTTATCAGCACCACACTCTCCCAAGTGAACCACGGGCCGGCCCAACCCTGGGCTGTTGTGTGGCCAATTAAGGGAACAAAAATCATCCAAATATTTGTTAATGCCCTCTGGGGGTTAGGCCCACTGCTAAGAAGGTCTAAGACATGTCTTTGCCCTTACAGTCGATGGTAGAGGAGACAGGCACATACCAACAGCGTGTTGTCAGTATTGTTACTGTTTTTATATCTCATTTCTTTAGATTCAGCTACTGAGAAGTTATTCTTCTGGTGGTGTTAATGTCTCCTTGGTTTTTCCTGTTTGTTGTTGCCTTACGTTGATATCTGCACGTTTGAAGAAGTAGGGTCTTATTTTAGTCTTTGTCTGGGAAAGCCCTTCACCAGGCAACCTGTCCAGAGATTCTGGAAAGGCCATCTGGTGTATTTCGTGGGGAGGCTTGCTGCCGGAGTCTTTGGGCAGGCTCACCTGGTGCCTATGTTTTTGAGGAATGAACCGAACAGTGAGAGACAAACTGTTGCCTGGGCTAGTGAGAGGGTAGTCAGGGATGATTTCACAAGGGTGGTGACATTTGAGCTGGACTTTGAAAAATGAGGAGGTACCCATGTAAAGAAGGAGGTGGGGGCAGAAAGGGTAGCATTCAGCAGAGGCAACAGTACCAGTGGAAGTGCAGAGGTGCCAGTATGTAGTGGCATGTAGGCCAGTATTATGTGTGGAAGGAGTGTTGAAGGAGGTAGTAGGAAATATATGTTGGGGTAGTATTTCAAAGAGGGTCTTGAATGCCATGATGAGTAGTTAGTTAATAGAGTATTAACCTAATAAGTTCAGGTAGTCATTCAGCAAACACCAAGTGCCTACTATGTGCTTAGTAAGGATGACAGAGAAGCCTGAATTATTGTCCATCTTGTCAGTAATGTTAGAATCTAGTTGTGAGAATACGATATACAGAAGTAAAGTGCTTCCTCACAATGTAAGGCTCCAAGTCAAATGAGTAGAGCAGATGTAGCTAAGAGTCAGGAGGGCTTTCTAGAGGAAGTGGCACTGGAGCTTGGGCAGTGAAAGAAGGGAAAGATTTAGGGAGTTGACAGGGAAGCCACTCTCGGTTCAGCATTAATAGGGCTAGAAGGATCTTAGAGGTCCTTTCAAATTGGAAAACTGAAATTCAAAGTGGAGAAATGAGAGCCCCAGCCTACTATTCCCTTTTCTCTACCACACCATGAGGGTGAGTGGAAAGGTAGGAGTGGGTGATAAGGAACAGAAGAAAGTGCTGCACCCACCCTTTCCAACCCCAAACCCCACATAGCTTTTCTTGAAGTTAGTGGTGACCAATATGTGTCCTTTTAGGTCATGTCCAAAGTAATGGAGATGTTCCAGCCTAGTGCAGTGGTCTTACAATGTGGCTCAGACTCCCTGTCTGGGGATCGCTTAGGTTGCTTCAATTTGACCATCAAAGGTGAGACCAAGTAGCACAAGAATGGGTGGGCAGGGTCCTGCTGGGTGCTCCTATAACCCAGTACCCTTTCTCCCACCAAAGGGCACGCCAAATGTGTGGAATTTGTCAAGAGCTTCAACCTGCCTATGCTGATGCTGGGAGGAGGTGGTTACACTATTCGTAATGTCGCCCGGTGCTGGACATATGAAACAGCTGTAGCCCTGGACACAGAGATCCCTAATGGTAATAGTTCCAGGGCCAGGTTGGGCTGGGTGGAAGCTGGAGTTCATGTGTCCTCAAGTTCACAACTCCTTCCCCATTGGTCACATGACTAGTTCTCTTCTGATACTAGTCATTGAGTCTCCTGGGGCATAGCCATCAAAGGTATAGTCTATAACCTTGACAGACTATAGCCATCAATGGTTATTCACAGCTTTGGAATTTCTACTCTATAGAATAACTGGGGTAGTGAGTGAAGGGAATGCTTGCAAGGAGCATTGCCTTGAAGTGTCCTAAACCAGGGACTTAGTTGGGCCTTCTCCTAGTGACATATATACCACTGGTGTGGACACAGGAGAATGGTATTAAAAAGATTGAAATCCTAGCACCCAAGTCTCTCCCTAGCTTGGAGTCATCCTTCTATTTGATGGGCAAACAGGCCTAGATAAACCTACAAATGCATTTGTCAGGGTTACATGGTGGCCAGGTCTCTTGACTCTCTTCTCCCCTGACTCATTCAGAGCTTCCATACAATGACTACTTTGAATACTTTGGACCAGATTTCAAGCTTCACATCAGTCCTTCCAATATGACTAACCAGAACACTAATGAGTACCTGGAAAAGATCAAGTGAGTATATCACCCCTGGCCATCCCCCTATTCCAGGCTCTGGTTTATCCCTAACCAGAGTCCAACTACTCCCTCTCCCACTGACCATAGACAGCGACTGTTTGAAAACCTGAGAATGCTGCCCCATGCACCGGGGGTCCAAATGCAGGCGATTCCTGAGGACGCCATCCCAGAGGAGAGTGGTGATGAGGATGAAGAAGACCCTGACAAGCGCATCTCGAGTAAGGCCAGACCCAGGGGCCGGTGCCTTCTCACTCAGTAGGGAGCTCTGCCTTCCTTCCCCTTGTTCCTGGTTTCACATTTCCTCTAAGCTGTTCTCCCATTGAGAAACCTAAGTTTCAATTTCCAGTGCCTACAACAACAGGTTAGGGAGTCCGAGTTCCCTCCCTCGCCTCTTAGTCCCTTTCCCTTGGTGTCTCTTGGACATACAGGGAAGCACTGGGCATAGATCCTGAGATGAATAACCTCTTGCTCTCACCCATACTTTCCACTGCCTCCCAGTCTGTTCCTCTGACAAACGAATTGCCTGTGAGGAAGAGTTCTCCGACTCTGATGAGGAGGGAGAGGGTGGACGCAAGAACTCTTCTAACTTCAAAAAAGCCAAGAGAGTCAAAACAGAGGATGAAAAAGAGAAAGACCCAGAAGAGAAGAAAGGTGGGTTTGGGTTGGGCCAGAACTTGGGTCTTAAACCCTAAGTCTTGGAGGAGGATGGATCTATGTAGGGCACTGGGAGGAGGGAGCTGACTCAGGCCCTGTAAGCTCCTTGGGCCTTTCAGCAACTCCCAGAAGTGGCAGTCCCACAAAACAATGAAACACTTCGTCATTTCTACTGGCTGATTGAGCATGGCTCTCACATACTACCCAAGCCCTTTTCCCAGCATTTTACCCGTTTCCCAGGGGGCTACCTCCACCCACAGGGTTCTTGGCTTTAGTAGGCTGGGAAACCGGTCCAACCTGTTTGTTCTCAACAGGGCTCACTGGGAGAACCTGGGATGGGGTTTTCTCTTTGTATGTCCAGTGAGCTGTAGTGTTGGGGGGGAGGTTTCAGGGTAAGTAAGGACCTCATGGGTCTTTCCAGAGGGGCTGCCCATGGCCATCCATGCACTCTTATGTTCTAGAAGTCACAGAAGAGGAGAAAACCAAGGAGGAGAAGCCAGAAGCCAAAGGGTGAGGAAGGAACTGTCTGTCGGCCATCTCCCTGGCATTGAAGCATCAGCCCGTTTGTCCCACCACTCAGAGGGAAGGCGCAGGGACAGCTGGTCCAGCTTACAAAGGCCTCTTTCAGGAACTAGTCTGTGTGTCTCTGCAGTTCTAGGCAGAGCTAGGAAGCCTCAGTCTCCAGCAGTCACCTGGGTAGCTGGGGTCCTGTGGAAGTCATTGTATCCACTTTTGCCTCAAGTCCTCTGGGGGGGGCGGTATCTCATGCCAGTCTCTGCTCTCTCCACAGGGTCAAGGAGGAGGTCAAGTTGGCCTGAACAGACATCTTCAGCTCTGGCTTCTTGCCACATTCTCCAACTTTCTCCCCCAACTGCTCAGATTTTATATTTTCTATTTCTCTGTGTATTTATATAAAAATATATTAAATATAAATATTCTCCAGAGACTAGACAGGAACCAGGGCCCTGAGCTCAGGGCAGCTGTGCTTGGTAAACTTTTCTAACAGCTGCCTTGCCACCCATCCCTCCTCAATTATTAATTTTGAATCATAAAGGGTACCTGGTCCTGGGTGGAAGGGATACTTTTATGCCTAAGTATCCATAAGACAAAATCCTGAAATGCCAAGTGCCTGTTTTGTAGCTTTGGAAAGGTACCCTTGCTGGGCATTCTAGAAGAGATGGCTGGGTCTTCAGAGACCCCGTGTTCTTTTCAGTCTCCTAAGTTAAAACAGCCATTTTTAGATTGGTTCTGTTCTCATACCTTCTTCCCACTGACCTCAAGTGAGCCAAGATACACTGCCTGCCCTCTGTCTTCCCCCAATTCTGCAGGTGGAGGTGGTAGTCTAGTTTCCTTTTTGAGATACTATTTTCCTTTTTTTGAGACTCTTTGTAATAAAATGGTACATTTCTATACCCTCCTGAGTGGTGGTTTTCTAGCAGTGTCCCTGGGTTGATTTTAACTTCTTCCCTACTCTTCTGGTTCTGGTGTCAATGAGTGTTTGGGCAACCCCCTCAACAAGAAAACCCATAAACTTACCTGTCTTAACCCCTTCCTTGAGGTTTGACCACCAATCTTCTCACCCTACCCCCAGAAGACCACTCATTAAGGCACCACTAAAGGGACGACATTTATTCCTTTTCCAAATGTTACAGTAAAACCAGGTGGAAGAGAATGGTTTTAGCAGTTAGAAAAAAAAAAAGTACAAATCTGGGGTTTGGCCATTAAAAGTTATTTACAACAATGGGAGAAGAAAAGACTTTCCAAATGTTACAGTAAAACCAGGTGGAAGAGAATGGTTTTAGCAGTTAGAAAAAAAAAAGTACAAATCTGGGGTTTGGCCATTAAAAGTTATTTACAACAATGGGAGAAGAAAAGAGACAAGAAATTGTTTCACATTACAGACCTCTCCCCCACCCCAAAGCCTAATACTTGCTTACAAAGTCAAAAAAGAGACACAGTCGATTCACAAGCTGGAGGTTTGAACTTGAGTAAGACATTTATAAAAACCTGGACTGAGGCAGTGTCCTCCCCAGCCCAGGTGCCACTAGGCACAGCACAAGAGACTAAAAACTCAACAGAGGGAAGGCTGGACACTCAGGGTTTGGGAGTATAAGCACCCCACTTCTGGCTCAGGGATTTGGGCAGTCAGGTAAACAAAACCTACTTGGAAAAGAATTGGGGAAGAAAACCAGCAATTGCCTTCTGCAAGGGTGGGGCCAGAGAAAGAGGTAGGGCCAGGGATAGGAGCATTTCACATCACTAACCTAACTTGGGAAACTGTAAGGGACCATCTTCAACTGGCCTTAAGAGGAAGACCAGATGGCTGATGGGAGAATCCACAGGAGGGAGAGGAGGAGGAGAGGGAACGTGGCTGGGAGGGGGCAACAACCCCTTCCTTTCCGGGCACAGGAAGGCAGCCAGGGCACCAGGTCCAGGTAGTGACCTCACAAGGACAGCACAGTTTTTGCAGCTTAGAGATCACCCACCTGCCCCCACCCAGCTACTCATTCTCAGCGTTGGCCGGTGTAGGGCCACTCTCCGGCCCTGAGGGAGTGGATGGCTCTGCAGCCTGGGGCCCTGCCTCTTCTTCCGTGTCTCCTCCCTTGGAGGCAGCACTAGCCTCTGCCCCCTTGGTCTGGGGCTCCTGGCTCTCAGGGGTGGCCACAGCCTTCCCTTCCTGGGCAGTGCCCTCGTCGCTGCAGGCACCGATCTCCCCCTGCTCCTGCTCTTCCTCCGTGGGTGAGGAAGCAGAAGAATCACCCCCACCCTCCTTCCGATTTCTCTTGAAGGACAGGCCGCTCAATTTGAAAGGCTTCTTGAAAGAGAATTTCTTCTTCTTCTTGGGGGTCTCCTTGGGGGGAACCTCCCCCTTGCCCTCAGCGCCCTGGCTAGGGGGTGCTGGCTCGATGGCATCGACAGTGGCCCCGGCCGCCTCATCTGTTCCGTTCACAGGGGGCGACTCCCCTTCACCCTTGGGGGATAAGTCTCCATTGCTTTTCACGTGGCCATTCTCCTGCAGGGCAGAGGAGACAGCAATGAGGGCTGGGGCTCTTCTCCCCCGGCCCGCTTCTGACCCCCTCCAGACAGCGGGGTCCCCAAAGTCTGGCTTTAACTTCACCCCACCCTGGGACCGAGCGCGCAGAGGCCGCGGCCGGCAGGAGGCGCTGGGTCCGAGGCCCCCACCCCCCTCCCCAGGGGCGCGCTCTTATTCCGCGCGGAACCGCTCCGGGCCGCGGA
>NW_007727759.1:146160-155213 GCF_000696425.1 Galeopterus variegatus | reverse complement strand
AGGGGTGGGGATGGCGCCTGAGGGGGAGGGGTGTCGGGGGAAAACCGAGCTGCACCCCCACTCCGTAGCCAACCCGGTAACTGCGCCCACCGCCGCTCCGCTCCGCGCCAGAATGCCGCCCGCCGCCCGCCGAGCGTCTATATATATGCGCCCAGGGCTTGGGGCGGGGCCGGACATTTAAATGAGCGCCCAATCGAGGAGCGGAGGCGGGGTCGGGTCGCAGGCTCCATTTGCGCAGTGGACTACGCTGGCGATCTGGCCCCCCCCACCCCACCCAACTACGGGGGCAGGTAGGGTCCGGTGTGGGAAGGAGGGAGGCCGGTCCTCGGGCGAGCTGGGCGGGGCAGGGGCTCCTAGAGAAAAGGGGAGACAGCAGCCATTCCTTCCCCTCGCTGCACCTTTCCCTTCCCCGCACCGTGGAGCAGCCCCCATCGCCCTGCTTCTGCACTGACGGCCCCTAGCAGTGCCCCCCTTGAACTCTTCGAAGGGCTCACACGCCCGGACTCATCAGACTACTGGTCCTGAGTTATGCTGCAGGAAATGTGGGCGTAGAAGCGGCAAGGCCCCGCACTGGGCTCGGCGCCCCTCGGGCCTGGAGACCGGTCGGAGGTCCCACCCACGTCCCTGCCTGTCTGCGGCGGCCAGCCTGGGAGGTCTGACCTGCCGTGGGGTCACATGTCAGACTGGAGAGGCCCGTCTCTCATCCTTCCTCTCAGACCCTTGGTAGCCAGTCATACTGAGGCCCGGACAGACAAATTCACCTCCAGCCCCTCCTGCCCTCGGCCTGGACCCTGTACGAAGTCCTTTCTGGGGGTTCGGTGCCCTTGACGGGCATGTCCACCCCCATTTGAAAGCTGAGGAGCCTGAGTCTGGTGCTTCCTTCTCCCCACACACATATCTGCTCCCCTACATCGGGGCTCCCTACAGACCTCAAGACACTTCAGTTTCTGAAGGGGAGGGATGGGACAGCCCCTTGAGGACAGCTCCCAAGGCTGCCCAGACCAGCCTACTGCCCTGCCTGAGGCTGAGGGAGCCTGCAGGCAGGGTGGGGTGGCCAGAGGTGCTCTAGCTCGCGTCCTCTGCCACTTCTTCCCCTGGCCTGGGTAGGTTGGGGAAACCCCAAGATCTTGGCTGGCCCTGATGTGTGTGTCCGGCTGCCTGCCCTCAGCCTTCAGGAGGAAAGGGACGGGGGCTGGAGGAAGCAAAGTGTTGCAAAAGCAAGGCTGTGTCCCACCCAGTTCAGCACGTCTCTCCCTCCTACAGGTAAGGCCTCCTGGGAGGCCTGAGGCTGTAAGGTGTGAAATACCCCAGGGCCTGAGAAATAGGAACTCCTCACAGATCTGACCACAGAGGGGGCGGGAGGGCTGAGGCAACTTCTACATTCTGCACTCAGTCCCGTGTCCTCCCCACCCCCGCACCCCCAGACTACAGAATACGCTCAGCTTTATTAGCACCCCTCCCTCCATCTTACAGACTGGGACACTGAAGTTCAGAGAGGGAAAGTGACATGCCCAAGGGCACACAGCAGCTACCAATAGCTAAGAGTGAGAAAGGGTTTGTAGAGATCTGATAAAATGATTTGGGGGCTGTAAGGAAACCCCTGGAAGAATTTCCTATTGAGAGCTGGGGCTACGTGGTCAGAGTGGAAGGCAAGAAGAGCTCGTTTTGGGATGGGAGGGGCACCACGCCCCACTGCTGCTCACTGACAGTTCAGTGACTCCTCCGTCCGCTGCCACTAAGGGGTGGACGTCATGACCTGCTCTCTGTCTTGATCACAATAAGAAACCCACAATACTGCCAGGCGCTGACTGCACCAGTTGGCAGGGCTCAGATTCAGAGTATTTGAGTCCTGGAGGGGTTGGGGTCAGAGGTTAAGAGCAGATCCCAAGGCTCCTGATCCCCAGGTGCTGTCTTGCAGGATTAAGAGGCAAATCTCCTCGAGGACCCCAGGAAGGGGGAGGAGCATGGAGCTAAAGGACCCCGAGTCCGCAGAGCTCAGAGGGAGCCTGGTCCACAGGGAGGCCCTGCATCCCTACCAGACATCCCAGGTGGCTGGTGAGAGTATGCCTCGCAGCAAATCCAGGTCCCAGCAGAATCTGACTTCTGGAAGAGGAAAGAGGCTTAGGATGCTGAGGGGTGGGGGTGGGGGGTACAGCAGCCCCCACGGCCTCCTCCGTCCACAGTGTGGCTCCTTCCTCCCCAGCTGCTGCCAACCCAGACAATGTGCCCATTGTTCTGTGTCCGGGAGCCTGTGTGCAACTGTGTGTGTCGGTTTCTCTCTGTGTGCAACTCTGTTTTTGTCTGTGTGTGAGACTTTGTGACTGTGCTTATGTGTGCGTGTGACCAGGTGTGTGTACGTTTGTGGTTGTGTGAGTCTGCATCTTAGTTTGGCTCCGTGTATTCAAGGGTGAGATAGAGAGCCTTGGTGACTCCTGGTGACTCTCTGAGACTTTCTGGGTGTGTGCCTGTCCTTCCTTGAGACTGTGTGTCAGTGACTGTGTCTGACTGTGATGGGTGTGTAACTATGAGTGTGTGTGGCTGTGTGAGAACACCTATGAATGTGTGGAAGAAAGAGTGGCTATTTTCTGTTCACATGAGTGTTCCCATGGGGGGCTCTGTGTGCCTCCGTGGGTCACTGACACTGTGGTGGTCAGAACCTTAGGGCTGGCTGGTTAGGTCAGTTGGTTAGAGTGCAGCTTTGCAACACCACGGTCACAGGTTCAGATCCCTGAACCAGCCAGCCACCAAAAAAAAGAACATTGAGCTTTTCCAGGACAGAGTGACAGGGAAAGGAGGAATGGGAAAGACAGGGTGACTATGGGATGGACAGGGGAAGGGCAGCTGTAGGGACTAGTGACCCCATGTTCACACATCCCCTACCTCTCCTAGTTCTCCCAGTTCTATTCCAGTTCTCCTGGTAAGGGCTCAGACCCTGGACCCGGCCTGAGACTTTCCCAGCCCCCAGTGAGTAAGGCAGGGACAGAGGGCATGAATTTCTCTGGCAGGAAACCAGGGTCTCTGGAGAGACACAGGGCAGGGGTGAAGGAGGGAAGAGGGCAGAAGAGAACATTGACCCACAAAGGGGCGTGTGGGGGGCTCCTTCAGGCCTCTGAGGCCCCAGGCCCTGTGGCAGGGTCAGATTAGATGCCACGTGAAGTGTGAGTGGGCATTATCTAGTCAGAGATGGAGGGATGGGCCTTCCTAGTGGAAGGACCAGCGTAGGGAAAAGCCTTGAGATGGGAACAGACATCAGAGAATGGCTAGGTTCCAACAGAGGCCCTGAGGAAGGGTGACAGCCCGGCTTCCAGTTCCCCATCTCGTGGGAAGCATCAGCAGACCCGGACACCTCAGCTGTGCCCCCAGGTCTGCCTGCTCCTGTTGTCACCACGAGCCAGTCTCTCCTCTTTGGCCTCAGTCTGCTCATCTGTACAGTGAGAGGTTGGGCCCCGTGATTCATAGTCACAAAGACTTACTGGAGTTCCTCCTTCTGCTCACACTCGGAGAAGGCTAACTGGTGAGTCACGCAGGGTCCCTGCCCTCCGGGGCTTCCCATCTAGGAGAAGAGACAGGCAGTGCCTCAAGGGGAGAAGAAAGAGCCAGACATAGGCTTAGATGAGGGGCCTGTGGGCACATGCAGAAGAGTTAGAGCAGGACAAAGGGAACAGCGGTCTGTGTGAGAGTCGGGGTGGAGGGAGAGGCCTATTTTGTGCAAGGCTTGGGAGAAGGACTCATTGACTGGGTGCAGGGACCAGCTGGGGACAGGGAAGTGATGCTGCTGCTGCCTACTTTTCTGTTTGTGGTGACAGCTGATGAAGTGGAGCCATTGACTGAAAGAGGACATCACGGGGAAAAAACTTGGAAGGGAGTTGCTGAATCTAGCCTTGCTGAGTTTGAGGTGCCCAGGGAACATTTAGGGGGACATCCAGGAGGCAGCCTGAAGTCTACATGCTTCAGCACGCAGACACGTGATCATGTTTCCTGAGCCAAAGGCCAGAGCCTAAAGTCTAGCTAGTGACCTTACAGGGACAGCAGAAAGAGGTTTTTTTTTTTTTTTTTAAGATGACCGGTAAGGGGATCTTAATCCTTGACTTGGTGTTGTCAGCACCACGCTCACCCAGTGAGCAACCGGCCATCCCTATATGGGATCCGAACCCGTGGCCTTGGTGTTATCAGCACCGCACTCTCCTGAGTGAGCCACGGGCCAGCCCCAGAAAGAGGTTTTTAAGTCAGGACTGACCCCAGGAAATTTGGGCCTCTGGGGCCGGCCCATGGCTCACTCGGGAGAGTGTGGTGCTGATAACACCAAGGCCACGGGTTCGGATCCCATATAGGGATGGCTGGTTAGCTCACTTGGGACAGCGTGGTGCTGACAACACCAAATCAAGGGTTAAGATCCCCTTACTAGTCATCTTTAAAAAAAAAAGAAAAAGAAAAAGAAAAAGAAATTTGGGCCTCTGGTTGCTGCCAATAAGAGGCTAACTGCAGCCAAGCCATACATGAGGTCACCCAGGAAGTTCCTTGGCAGAGGGAGCACTGCATTGTAGGGCAGATGGCAGGAGAGGGCCCCAGAAAGGAGCTGAGGCATGGTCCAGGGAAACCCCAGAGTGCAGGATCGTAGAGATCCCTGACCACTGGGGAGAGTTTTAAAAAGGCAGGAAGAACCAACAGTAATAATCATAGCCGGTAGCGTTGATTATGGGCTGATTGCATGCCGAGCCCTGGGCAGCTGCTGTCCCTACATTCCTCATGACCCTGTGAGATGTGAACCATCATTGTTTCCATTTGCAGAGGAGGAAACTGAAGCCCAGGGAGGGGAGTGTTTATGTGAGCCAGATCAGAGGAGGAGGTCAGCACCAGCAGAACGTGCTTTCCAGGAGCTCCAAGGAGCATGGTGGTGCTAGGCTCAGCGGGAGGCATCCAGAGAGGGTTCTGATGCTCAGAATGAGAGGAGCAGTCAGAGATGTCGGCAAGGAGGGGCCAGGCAGCTGCAGGGCCTGGTCCCAGGGCTGGACTCCCCAGAGCTGGTACTGCGTCCCATGGGCCCGGCTCACTGGGTTCTGCCCTGGTCCGTAGGACCCCGGTCTGCAGCCTCCCTGCCAATTACAGGCCTTGAGCCCCTGTACAAATGCTGGGGCACCTCAGGGGCTCTTCACTGGGACCCACCATCCAAACAGTCACCAAATCACAAGGACAGGGATTCTGAAAGTTTCTTTTCAGAATTTTAGGCTGCCAGAACTTTTATTTCTCCCCTCCCCCCCCTCGTCCTTCGTGTGTGCGTGTGTGTGTGCGCGCGCGCGCTCTCCTCCTAACTTTCAGTTTCTTTTCAGATCCTGGGTGCCTTTGGGGAAGGAGTGCCTAAACCAGTGGAATGTGGATTGCTTACAACTTTCCAACAAAAAAATCCCCCACTTAGGGGAAGTCCCTTCAAAAGAGAAACTGAATCTCCCTCCTAGTCAAGTCTGCAATCCCACCCCTTCCTCTCCACAGTGCTCCAACTTGCATTCAGCCTCTTCCTCCAAATGATCTGGACCCCAACTACTGCCGCCTTCTGGCTTTGTGACCCTGGACACACTCCTGCCCCTGCCAGCCTTGCTCTGCCCACGCTGTCAAATGCAGACACTGGGAGCCACTTGGGGCTGCTGTGAGGGTTCGCTGAGGTGTGTTGTGTTGAGGCGGCTGTAGCGGTGAAGAGCTGGCTCCATCACCACTGTGTGGCTTTAGGTTCTGTCCGAGCCTCAGTATCCTCATCTAGAAAATGGGAACAATAGTACCTATTCCCTAGGGTTACTGTGAAATAAATGAGTTAGGACCATCAAGGAAATCCCTTAAAACCCAGCACCCAAGATGCAGAGCACACTGGAGGCATTGAGTAAAGTCTCTAGGTGCAGTCTCAGGGCGGTCTCCTGGGGAGAGGAGGTGGGAACCTAGGACCGCCCTGAGACTGCCTTTCTTGCCAGGCAGGTGGTGGAGGGACTGGCCCAGCTGTTCTAAGGATGATGAATTTTTCAGGGGGAAATTTACTTAGCCTCAATCAATTCTTTAAACGGTAAAAAAATATGCTTCTCCCCCAGAACTCTGAGCATTCTCTCCCTCTCCTCTCACACCCCACAAGTGTCCCCCTGGGACTCAATCTAGAGACAT
The DNA here is from genome assembly GCF_000696425.1 of Galeopterus variegatus. Lineage (NCBI taxonomy): Eukaryota > Metazoa > Chordata > Mammalia > Dermoptera > Cynocephalidae > Galeopterus > Galeopterus variegatus. Next base: position 149,072 of record NW_007727759.1, on the reverse strand, counting down.
ACTCCGGAGCCTCTCCTCAACACACACTTCATCTGTCTGTCCCCTCCCAGCCCCTCTTCAAATTCTCCTTCCCTCCCACCTGCACAGGAAGGTCTTATATCCCCAGGGACCCTTCCCCAGTGCTCCAGGCTGTGTCTGAAAGAGACGGTTGAGCCTGCAGCCCCACTTTGCTCCTGTCTCCCTAGCCCTGATCTCCGACTCTACTGTCTTTCCAGTCGCTCAGAGTGCTAAGCCTGCGCCTACCTCAGGGCCTTTGAACATGCCCTTCCCTCCGCCTAGAGTGCCTCTCTCCTTGCTGAATTTCCACTCTTCTCTTCAAACACAGATCAAACCACTCCTATGGAGCTTCGCAGATTGCCCAGGAGGAAGGAGCGGCTCTCCCCACTGTGCAATCCACCCTCTGGGCTCGGCTCGGCACTTCTCACGCCTATACTCGGTGCACCACAGTGAGCCAGGAACCCGGGCTGACCCACCACGCTGCCCGTCTCAGCTCATCAGTCTCCTGTCTCCACGACCACCTCCCTGAGGAAGACCCTTTTTTTGTCTGGACTGGGCCACATCCCCCGCTTCTCACTGGTCTCTCTGTCATTAGTCTGCCTCTCAGCCATTCTCTATTGTCTCAGAGTCACTTTCCAATGGAGGGTGCTCAATAAATATTTGTCGATTGATGGAGTAAATGACTGAATGAATGAAGGAGTGAAGAAATGTAAAATCGGATATGCTCCCCTTGGCTTTAGACCTCGCAGTGGCTCCCCACTGCTCTCAGGACATATTCTGCGCCTCACGTGTGAGGTCTTCACTGTCTGATGCCCACAGCACACTCTGCGCATTCAGCCAAGCCATAACTGCCCTCCTTCCTGCCTTTGCGCAGGCAGTCCCCTCTGCCGGACGGTCCTTCCCCACTGTGCAGCAGGGAAATGGGCCAGGGTCGTCACAGTCATCCAGGCCACTGATGACAGGGCCTGAGCTAAAGGGAGAGGGGTGAGTCGGCCAACCCCAACACTTCCTGGGCTCAGTGTTCTCACCGTTCTCAGTGCTTGGTGCTTAAGAGTGTAGCCTTGGAGTTGGACTTCAAGATGCCTACCATAGGCCCTGTGGAGACATCAGTCTGGGGGGTTCGTGGATATATGAGCCTGGACGTCACAGAAGAGGCCCCATCTCAAGGTAACAGCTTGGTGCTCATCCCACATTTGAAGCCACAGGACTTGACAGGATCCACTAGAGAGAGGAAGCAGCTCAAGAAGCCAGAGCCAGGCGCTCCAGCATTTAGACTCTGGGAGGGGAGCCAGCGGGGGACTCAGCCGGTGGCCAGTCAGGAGGAGAACAGGAGCAGGGTGTCCTCCAGGCTCAGGGAAGAAACGGCTTCTAGAAGGAAGGAGTGACCCACCATGTCAATGCTGCTGAAAGGCAGAGGAAGATAGAGGGAGAGAGACATGGGAGGTGTTCAGGGAGTGGTGACAAGGCATAGGGAGTGGGGAGGAAGAAAGAGGACAAGGCCGGCCCATGGCTCACTCAGTAGAGTGCGGTGCTGATAACACCAAGGCCACGGGTTCGGATCCCATATAGGGATGGCCGGTTTGCTCACTGGGTGAGAGTGGTGCTGACAACACCAAGTCAAGGGGTGAGATCCCCTTACCGGTCATCTTTAAAAAAAAAAAAGAGAGACAGAGGACAGTGCCTGAGAGTCTGGCTTGAGCAAATGGGTGGGAGGGGGTGCCAAGCCCCAGACAGGGAGCCTAGAGGGAGAGCAGAGTGTGTGTGTGGAGAAGTCACTTCTGGAGAGAGAGAGAGAAAAAGAGATCTCTCTCTCTCCTTCTCTATGTGTATCTTTGAGAGAATCTCTACACCGATGACTCTGAAACCTCTATCTCCTACTGTTTAGGACTCCAGCTATCTTTGGAGGTCACCCTGGATGACCCACAAAGACCAATAAGACACAGACAGGCCCAGTCTGGACACTGATTAGAGGGGACAGAGTTGGGGGCAAGAAACCCAGGGAAAAGTCAACTGGACTGGCCCAGACAAAAGCCATGGTGGCCTGAACTAGGCCCAGGGAGAACAGAGGAGGAGAGAGGATGAAGTGCAGAGAGGCACAGGGAGCACAGGGCCCCAGAGATGGAACTGACCTCTGTGTGGAGGTGGAGGGGGCTGGAGGACAGGGAGATGGCTCTGGGTGTCTGCTGTCCCCGAGAGCTGGGTGTGGGGCTGCCCTAGTTACCCATTTATGTGACTGAGAGCCCCCAAAAGGGCAGGGATGTGTCATAAGTGCATCTTATGGTTGGGGGGGATACTATTGACCACTGGACAGATGAGTCAGGGAAGCAGCCCAAAGACTCCAGCTACCAGCAACTCTGCCAGACCTTTGCAGGGAGGCTTGGGTAGGACCAGTCCCAGACAGGACCTGAAGAGTGTGCAAAGTGAGCACAGGGACAGGTGCCTTGAGGCCTGGGACCTAGTTGAAGGTCAGAGACCATACGCTGGACCATGTCCCTCCCCTGCTTTCAACCTGTTCATGGCTCCCTCCTTCCACCTGGATAGTAGCTTGTTCTTGCTTTCAAAGTCTTTGAAGCTCCGGCCCCAGTGGGTGTCATTTTAGATGGGGCCCACCTGGCTGCCAGTCCACAGTTCTCTCAGCAGATTGACTGTGTCAGCCTGCAAATCACCAACTCTTTCTCTGCACTGCCCCATCTGCCTAGAACGCCAATCCCCCGGCATGCCTACTGAGTGTTTGCTGACCTGTAAGGATCCAGCTCTAGGGATCCCTCCTGAAGTCTTTCTTGACCCACCAGAGGACCCACTGTGCCCCAAATAATGTCCTGTGACACTGTACTCAGCTGGTGTATGTCTCTGACTTTCTCTTTCTTTTTTTTATTATATGTATATATATATATATATATATATATATATTTTTT
>NW_007727759.1:121705-145855 GCF_000696425.1 Galeopterus variegatus | reverse complement strand
AATTTTTTTTTTTGTGTGTGAATTTATTTATTTATTTTTAGCTCCCACCAATAACTGAGAACATGTGGTATTTCTCTTTCTGTGCCTGACTCGTTTCACTTAATATAATTCTCTAAAGGTTTATCCATGTTGTTGCAAATGTCTGCCTTTCTCTTTCTGTGGCACTGTGAGAGTCTGGAGAGTAGCAACCAGGTTTAGTTCATCCACTATACCCCCTGGGGGTTCATGGGTGGGATGGGTGCGGTGGGAGGATCAAGGGGTGATGGCAGATGCTCTCCCAACCCTGTAGGTTTATCAACTCAGTATGTTGTGAATGGGGAAAACTGACATCTTCCTCCCAACAAAGTGGAGAGAAACAGAGAGAGGCAGAAGCTGTTTTATTTGAGGAGTGAAGGGCAGACAGGAAACTCCAGGTGGCTAATCTTCATGCACAGAGAGGGGACACTGTATTGTGCAGTGCTCTCAGGCCATCTTCCTGCTCATCCCTTGTTTGGCAGAAGTCTGCCTTGGGATCTTCATGTGATGAGCCTGACCTGTTGCCCCCAATCCCCGGAAATAGATATCTGTGACACTCCTCTGGAACCTCAGGGCACAGGAACTATAGCCGGGCATGCCAGACTGCCTGGGCTCAAATCCAGCCTTGCCAGGAACTAGCTGGGTGTCCTCGGGCCAGTCATTTCATGGCTTTGAGCCTCAGTCTCCTCATCTGATAACAGGAATAATGGTGGAACCCACCTCATAGGACTGTGATGAGGCTTAGGAAAATGCATGCAAAGTTTTAGCACAGTCCCTGGCAGAGAGTGATGTGCAATAAATAGTAGTTATTATTACTATTTTATCAAAACACCTGGGATCTAGTCCCAGTTCTGCCACTGCTTTCCTCTCTGGGCCTGCCTGAGTTTCTGTTTATAAAACGAGGTGTTGAAAGATTTAATGACTAAAGGATGCCAGAGAGGCTTCCAGATGAGTGATTACCTCTGCCCTGCAAGGCTCACTTCCCAGGGGCTGCAGGGGGTTGTCACCCCCACTCTGTCAGGTCTTTACTGAGTTCTCTGTCCAGGCAGGACCTGCTGCCCGCAGTGCCAGCCCATCTGCTCACAAGGCAGAATGAGAGGAAAAGGCTGGGATTGCCTCAGCAGGGACTGTGGTTAGACAGGACGAAGGACTTCCTTCCTGGCTGCAGGATGCTGCCCTAGGAAGGGGCCAGAGGTCGTGGGACGGATGCCGCTAGAGGGAGGGGAATGGCTAGGCCCAGATGGTTAGGCCAGAGTTGGCCAGTGGAGCAAATCAGCTAGGCAGTGACCTCACTTCCAGAGACCCTGAAAGCGCCCTCTTTTTTTTTTTTTTTTTTAAAAAGATGACCGGTAAGGGGATCTCAACCCTCGACTTGGTGTTGTCAGCACCACGCTCACCCAGTGAGCGAACCGGCCATCCCTATATGGGATCCGAACCCGTGGCCTTGGTGTTATCAGCACCGCACTCTACCGAGTGAGCCACAGGCCGGCCCAAAAGCGCCCTCTTTAAACCTTTTCCAGGGCTCCCAAGATCACAGAGACAATAGGCAGGAACAAAGACACAGCAACACCGATTCTCCAGGACAGAGGGACAGAGGCAAGGGGTCACCAACTAGACATATGCTGCTGCCTTCACCCAGAACACTCTTCCCAGGGTCTGGAAGTGGCCGACCCCTTCAGGCCTAGTTTAAGACTTACCTCCTCAGAGAGGCCCTCCTGACCAACCTATGCATTCATTCAACATTTACTGAGCCCCAGCTATATGTCAGGCGCTGTTCTCGATCTGTGAACAAGAAAAAGTCCCTGCCTCGTCCCATATAAAGTAGCAGCTGTCTCACCCCTGTTCTTCTCAGACACAACACACTTTATCTCTGACCCCTTTTTCTGGCCCATCCCCCCACCAGAAAGTAAGCACCGCGAGGGCAGAAACCTCAACGGTTTATTTCACTAGTGTGAACCCAGTGACTTAACCAAGTGTGTAATCCTAGCACTAACCACCAAAATAGGCCCTTCATAAATATTCATTGAATAAATCAGTGCACACAGAGATCAGAGATCGAAGGACACAGGGAAACAGCGTCCTCAGAAGCGGACACAGACTTTTAGAGATGCACGAAAGTGTAAGAACACAGACACGCACAGCATGATCGCCGCCAGTGTCCTTCAAGCCGACCGGAGCCTTCCTTCCCTTTGGTCATTCTGCTTGGCCACTAAGCCCGGGGCTGGACTCACCCTTGCCCTGGGGGTGACCCAGGAAGTGCCGAAGATAATGATCTATCCTGGTCCCTGCACTCCCTGCGCCACGCACAGAGCTGGCATTACGTTTGAGGGGCCCTATTTGAGACTCGTCTACTTTACTTTTTTGGGTGTCTTCTGATGAATAGAAATTTCAATTTAGTCACATCTATCAGTCTTTCCAAAAATATATTTGTGGTGGTCCGGGAAGGGCAGGGATGACTAACCCCGCAGAGACCCACTCCCGGCCCGCGGGGCCCCTCCCGCTGCCGCTCAACCCCGGCGGGCCCTGCAGGACCGAAAGCCAAGGCTGCGGCAGAACCACCTGGTGCCCAGGCCTCGCCCTTCCCCCACACCTGCACCGAGGCCCCGCCCACGACCCGCCCCTCGGCGAGGCCCCGCCCCTCGCCGGCTGTCACGGGCGTAAGGGAGCTAGGTGTCTCTTCCTCTTGCCCAGGAATTGGTAGTTAATATTCTACCACCGGTTCTTCCACCTGTAGGGATGGGAAATTTCAGGCAGACAGGATGGGGACAAGGCTCCCCCGCTCGCCCGGTCCACGCCCACTCCGCCTCGCCCCTCCCCCAGCTCTCAGTCGCCCTCAGGCCCCGCCCACCCAGTTCCGCCCCTCCTCCCGCTCCCAGGCCCTGGTCCTCGGCGCTGCGGATCCGCCTCCTCCTGGGCCCCGTCCCTGCGCGCGCTCACATGAGGCGCGAGCGCGCACTGTAGCTGCTGGGCCAGCGCGCCTAGGGCACTTGCGCTAGGTTGGTGGCCACCGGCCGCAGCAGCAGCAGGTTGCGCGCGGGCCAGCGCCAGGCAGCGCCCCGCGGGCGGCGGCGCTGCGGACCCGGCCAGTAGTTACCCAGGCTGCGGCGGGAGGCGGGCGCCGGCAAGGCCAGACCCCGGGAGCCACAGAAACACAACTCTTGGTCCAGGCGGTGCGGGATTGTGGCCCGGGGCCGCCTGCGGAGGAGATGGAGCAGTGGTTACCCCAGGGGGGCACGACAGGCGGAGAGGAGGGAACCGCCTCGGATCGACAAGGCGGGCCGCGGGAGAGGTCATTCCTGGTCGATTTACGGGGACGGAAGGGGGATTGGAGGCCCCCACCCGGGCCTTCCCGAGGACCTGGGCGTTCTCCCCTCCCCCACCAGACCAGGGCCGTTTATCCTGCCTCTCCCTTCCTTGGGCCCCCTCACCGGGACAGAAGAAAATTCACCACGAAGTGGGCAGTCTCAGTGAATAGCATGGTGTCCATCCCGCCTGGCCTGGCTTCGAACTCTTTAATACCTGCCCGGACTTGGAGGGGGGACCTGAAAGCCCATAGTCCCCCCCGGGCCCTGCCGGCTGTTTTTATCAGAAGCGTCAGCTGGCAGAGGGGGGTGGGGGCAGAGCTGATCTCTGGCCCGTGGTCTGCCTTCACCAGCCGCTTCAATGGGAGGGGGCTAGTCACCAGCTCTCCAATTTTCCCAGAGACATTCCCCCCCAGGGCCGAGGGCAGAAGTGCAAGGACAGGCAGAGGCAGCAAGAGGTCCTGAGGGCAAGAAGGTCAGCTGCTCAATGGAGAAACCCTTCCCCACCCAACCCAGGGGCCTCCAGCCTGGACTCACAAACCGCTGTTGTGCTCAGGCAGGACCCACACCTCAAAGGGCCTCCCTTATCCCAGGCTTAGGAACCCCCACCCCCACTTCTGTTTCCCATGGCCCTTACAGTAACCTTTTCCCTAACCTGGGGCAGCCAGTTCTAGTTCAGGAGTTTTTTGTTTGTTTTTTAAATTTTTAATTGAAACATAATTGAGTGTGCGCATTTACGGGGTACGGAGTGGAGTTGACAGTATTTGTGTACAATATGTGATGATCAAACCAAGGAATTCTTATCTGGAGATTGTGGATGAGCTGCTGGGGCTCCAGGACCCCTAAACTATCTGCAAAGTTCCAAACACATGTATTTCTGGAAATAATCTAGAAAGGATCCCTGACACCTACCCCCAACCCTCAAAAAAGCTAAAAGTCCTTAATCTGGTCTAACCCACACTTTTTTTTTTTTTTTTTTCAAAAGATGACCGGTAAGGGGATCTTAACCCTTGACTTGGCGTTATCAGCACCACGCTCTCCTGAGTGAGCCACGGGCCGGCCCTAACCCATGCTTTTTTGAAGAAAGGGAAACTGAGGTTCAGAGAGGAGCAGAGAAAAGCTAAAAGTAAAACCCAGACTTCCTACTACTCTGCCTGCCCTTACAAGGGGTGAGACAACCCTTCTGTGCCCTGTACTGCTCAGACCATGGAGTTCGGGCTCAGGGCTCAGAGCCTAGTCTGGACATCCTGAGGAATGGTGCTGGCCCAGCTCCCTTTCCCACACTGCCAGTTTGGGTTATTTCACCCCCAGTGACTCACACTGGCTGCCAGGAAGAGTGGGCAGCTGTTCTGAGCCCCCAGAGCCCAGTACAGGCCTTGACTTGCCCGCACCCAATTGTGCAGCCATTTTGGGACCTAATCTCCTCTTTCTCCTCCTCGGGGAATGTCCCTCCCCTAATCCCATCCTCTTTCCCCTGTCTTCGCCCTTTCCCTCCCTGATGGCTCCTTCCCATCCGCAAACAAGCAGGCTCTAGTCTTTCCTATCTTTGAAAAAAAGCCCTCCATCAACCCCACATCCTTCTCCAGCTCCCCTTCACAGCCTGCATTCTTGAAAGACTTGTTTCCACTTCCTCACTGAACCCCTGCAATCTGCTTCCTCCCCCACCATTCCACAGGAACAGCTTGTCAAGGTCGCTGCTGACTTTGTTGCTAACTCCAAGGGATGCTTAGGAGTCTTTATCTGACTTAGTCCTTAGCAGTGGCTGACTTGGACACAGTTGAATACTCCCTCCTGCTTGAGATACTTTTGGGCCCTTGTTCTTCTGGACACTGTGTGCTCTTGATTTTCTCGCTATGTATCTTACCGGTTGCTGCTACATGGCAAATTTCTCAGCCTTTGCTCACTGCCTAATCATGGTTGCTCCTGCACCCTCTACAGTCTGTACCAGGGGAATCTCATCGGGTCCCAGGCCTTCCGTGTCCAGCCTGTGTCAGGGACTCCCTTCTCTCTTTCAGCCCAGTCCTCTCTCCCCCAGCCCCCTCACCCTTGCCTTCTGGACTCCTCCCACTGGATGTCCCACTTCACAGGAAACATGCCCTACAACTGCCCCCCTTTCCATGTCCCCCAGCTTGGCCATTTTCCAGTTGGTTGAACCTGAGATCTGAGCTTGGTTCTAGACACTGCCCTCTCGCTTTGCACATTCAAGCGGCTACGAAATCCTGTCTTCTCCAGGACATATCTAAAATCCCATTGTTTCTCTCCACTTCCACTACTGATACCTGGCCAAGGCCCCATCACCATTCACGTGAGAGGCTGCAACAGGCCCTGGCTCTCCCTGCTGCTGCTCTCCACCCCTACATGGTGTGTTCCCACAGGGCAGCCAGGGTTGTCTTTCCAAAGCATGTCCCCCTGCACAGTGTCTTCAGCACCAAGTTTACCCATGGCACATACTAGTCCCAGTGCCAGACATTTGCCACTCCACGTCTTTGCTTGGGTAACTGCTTCTCATCCGTCAGTTTAAGTGGCAGTTCTTTCTGAGAGCCACTCCCAATCAAGCATTCATTAGCTTGCCTAGTCTGCAGACTCCTGAGCATTCCCATTGTAGGCCCTGGGGATGGAAGGATGAATATGGTCCAGCCCCTGCCCTCAGGGAGTCTATAGTGTAATGGGGAAGACAGGTAGTAAACAGGGATCAAAGACTAGATATGTCACAGAAGGCTGTATGATGGGACAAGCAGGTGCTAGGGGAAGGGGTACATGGGTGGTCAGGGAGCCTTCTTGGAGAAGTGACAATTAGTGGAGATCAGAGGGGTCAGTGGGGTTGGGAGGGAAGCTATTCCAGGCAGAAGGAACAGTATGTTTAAAGATGGGAATGTGGCTGGACCACTGATGTGAAGAAACCATTGATGAGATTTCAATAGGAAGTGACACGGCTGGGTTTGTGGCCTTTATAAAACAATGCTGGTTTGGAGGAATCAAGTGAGGGAGGAAGCAGGAAGACTGGGTGCAGGTAGCTGGAGTCATCAGCTGAGTAGCGGTGGGGCTTGACTCAGGGCGGTGAAGGTGGAACTGGGGCAGAGTGAACGGTTGCCTGGACTGGGGGTCGGGCGGCAGGGAAGAGGGAGGGAGTGAGAATGATTCTGGTCCTCCTCCCCCAGGAGTGATGGAGGGGAGGGCAGTGGGAGCTGGACCACATCCCCGTGGTGTCCAGCCCCTGTTCTACCTGGTGTTAGCTTGTCTGATGTCTTCCTATGGTCCCTCATCCATCCTTTTTCTTAGAGGAGCAGATGGAGGCCCTAGAGAAGGAAGGCTGCTAAAAAGGCCCAGGATGAGGCAGAGGGGAGGAGAAAGGGGTAGAGTCCGGATGTGGGTTTCAGGGAAAGTGGCATCTGGAGTTTCCTCAGAGTCTGGAAATTCCTCTGTCTCTGGCTCCTCCCTGAGACCCCCAAATCCTAGATGCTCAAGCCCTGGGGCCCAGTCCTTGTAAGTCCTGGGGGCTTTCTAGGGTCTATATGTCTATATGTGAAAGGCCACAATCTCCTGACAAATCCCAAGGTGGTAAGCAGGACTCTTGACGGTCCCTAACATCAGTGTGCACTTCTTCTGAGCCGGTCCCAATGCCTGTTACCTGCATGATCCCATGTAATCCTCAGTGATCCCTGGAGACTCATAGCTTATTTATCCCCACTATGAGAGTTTAAGGGGTTAAGGAACTTGCTCAGATTCACACAGCTAGGATGAGGCAGAGCGAGGATTTGAACCAAGGTTTGAATGACATCAGAGTCTGTGCTTTTAACTCCTGTGCTATATTAAGCCTGTCGACCCCTGGCTGATTGGCTCAGTAAGGGGAGGAGGCTTTGTGGGGGATTTGCTTGTGGCTGGGGTGGCTGCCCCCGTCTCATATCAAGCGATGGGAAAGGGTAGTGCTGACGTCAGTTATTGCCATGGCGATTTAGCAACCCTTTCTCTGCCATCTCCATGGTAACCTGGGGGTCCATCTGTACTTCGCCCTCTCCTTCTAAAAGGGGGTCCCTTAGGGAGGGGCTGGCTAATAAGGTATCTGAGGGAGAAATCAGGGAAGGCAGTGATTTGAGCATCCCCTTTTCCCTGGCCGCTCCCCATTCCTCAGGCCCAGAGAATAAGGCCGGAATCTGAGAGTCCCGCAATTGGGTTTAGGGACAGCTTTACCATTTAGGGTGAGAGAGTCAGCTCTGCCTTTCCCACCTGGAGATTTCCCTGGAAATAGCCCCCCACCCTCTGCCAAGTTCTCAAGCTCCTGAGCAGAACTGCTGGGAGGTTGGCAGAGACAGACAAGAGGGTTTTCCTAGCTCCCTCCAGGGCTGGACATCACCCAGCCCCTGGGGACAGTGTCCTTGGCCGACTGGCTCTCTGCTGCCCCTCAAAGCCAAAGGTAGGAGCAGCAGCAGTAGCAGCCTCTCTTGCTTATTAAGTACTAAGCGGTGCCAGGGATTTCTAGCTGGTGCTGTACGCGCATGACCTTACTAAAACCTTCCAGCAGGTGTCATTAACCCCATCTTACAGAATTGGAAATTGAAGTTCAGAGAGGCTAAGTAACTAGCCTAAGGTTGCGCAGTTAGTAAAGGATAGAGTCAGGACTTGAACTCAGGGCTAGAGTGGCAGTGGCTTTTCCTGGGGGAAAGAGGAAAAAGAAACAGAGAACAGGGGCCGGCCCGGTGGAGCACTGGATAGTGTGCCGCTTGAGAGCGCGGCGGAGCTCCCGCCAAGGGTTCGGATCCCATGTGGAGATCGGTTCCGCTCACTGGCTGAGCACGGAGCGGGCGCAACACCGAGGGTTGTGATCCCGTTTCCGGTCAGTAAAAAAGACAAAAAGGAAAAAAAAAAAAGAAACAGAGAACAGGATGGAAGGGGAAAGGAGAAATAGGAGAGTGAAGTGACCCAGGTTGGAGCCTGTCATACTCCCTCATCACCTACAGAACAAAGTTCAAACTCCTTAGCCTGCTACTTGAAGGCCTCCTCGAATGACCTTCTCTTTGGTTAACCCATCCCTGGACCCCCTGCATTCTGAGCTCTGCAGGGTAGGGACCCGTCAGATTCAGGCCTGGGTTTTCAGCACCTGGTATGGCCCAGGTAGATGTTGGTGAAAATCAATTGAACCTAATTCTTTGAACTTACCCTCCACTTTCCTGCCTCCAGGCCTTTACCTACAATGTTCCCTCCACCTGGAATGCACTTTCCCTTTGCTCTTTGCTAATGGACATTATATAGCTAACTAGCCCCAGGGTCTGGCTCACTGGCAAGGTCTGTGTGTCTGGAATCTTTGCTTCCCTCACAAACCAAGCATGTGGGAGGAAGCAGTAATTCTTTTTTTTTAAAGGAAAGGAGGGTTGAGAAGATGGGAGAAAGGAAGTGAAGTTTATGAAAGGAGAAAAAGGCAGAGTGGGAAGGATTCAGCATTTTAGAGCTGGCACGGCCCATAGATAACAGCTGGTGCCCTTTTTTTTTCCAGTGAGGAAATGGTCCCTTTTAATAAGCCTCCTACATTTGGGACTGCCTGGGGGAATATTTTGGGTGGAAATTGAGAAGCGTATCCCTTTTGGGTGACTGTGGGATTCTGAAATGCTCTAGGGAGGACTTGGACTTCTAACTCCATGTGAACTAGGGGAGGGGTGTCGAGTCAATTGTACTTAGACATCAGGGGACAGAAGACTGAAACTGACCTTTGGGTCATTTTTTCTAATATAAAAATAACACAGGCTCATTAAAGCAAAAGTGGAAAATAGTTGTTTAGCTTAAATACCATCACTTTGAGGCAGCCTTCTCGTTATGGTCCCCTCCCATTGATGGATTGAGGGCGTGTAGTTTGAGGATCACACTGAGGAGTGTACTAGCATCATCTATCATGTGGGGGACCCTGGACGAGTCCGTTAAGGTTCAGTTCCCTTTCCTTAAAAATAGGAAATTAAAGATTTTTAAATGACCTCTTCCCCAATCTTTTTGATTCCACTAGTCTTAGCAGCAACCAAGGCTCAAGATGGACTGGAGCAGCCCCTAACCCCTCCAAAAAAGCCAGAGGTTCCCAAGGTCAAAAAGGGCAAGTAGCAGAACCTAATTCCAGCTTGGGAGAATTAAACAGGCCTGGTGTGGGCGGCCTCTCTCTTTATTCTAAGTTGTCTGTCCACCTGTCCCTCCAGTCCAGAGCTCCTGTGTGTCTCCAAGCGTCCAGCACAGTAATGTGAATTTCATTGGAGAGCCGAGGGGAGGGACAGGGAGATGTCTGAGGGCAGGGTCCGAGGGAAAAGGCTGCCCGGAAGGGGTCATGAGCAGCAAGAAATGAGTGGAGGAGGGTGTTGCTGGGCAAGAGCGAGGCGGCCCAGAAGGCAGAAGGCGGAAGGCGGGCGCCTAAGGGCTGGGTCCAAGTGAGGAGGCAGCGGACGGTAAAGTATTATTGGATGGGGGAGTAGCTGGTGGGCCCGGTTCGACAGATATACACGGCCAGCCAGGAGTGGAAAGAACAGTTTATGCTGTGCTTTATTAAAATGTGCATCATTCTTTTATTTAAAAATGTGCATCATTGTCTCGTGCTCGGCGCGTGCGACCTCCGCGTGGTGGCCCAAGGCGGGCCTCGTCCCCGCCCGGCTCCTGCGGAGCCGCCGTGCGCAGGTGCACTCAGGTGGCCCGGGCCCGGGGGCTCCCGCCCATGGCCAGGTAGACGTCGATGGGCACGTGCAGCAGCGTCAGACAGTGGCAGCCGGGGCAGCGTCGAAGCGGCCTAAGGAAAGCCGGCACGACAAGGGGCGCTTAGAAGGGGGCCCGGCCCATCCCGTTGGGGTCCCCGGGGATCCGGACGTGGATGTGAGACCTTGCAGCTGAGGGACCCTGGAGATGGAGAGTGGGACGGAGGACGGGGCAGGGAGTGCGGGGCGGGGGCGCGGCTTCACCTGACCCGGTTGTGCTCCGTAGCTGCCGGCTCCGGGCTGTCTTGGGACTCGGGGGCGGCGGCAAGACCCGGGGAGTCTCCAGCCTCAATGGGGAATCTCCGACCTTGCGGAGGCTCCTGGGCACTCATGTCCAGGCCCCGGGACGCTCTGCACAAGGAGTGCCGGTCAGGCCGCTCCCGGGCCGCAGGGCGCCCGCTCCTCGCGGCCCCCCCCTCTGGATCGTTGCTCACTTGCCGGAGGCCGGAGACTGGAGGCCGGGGCCGGTCCCAGGGTGGAGGCAGCTACCCGAGCCCTGGCCGCGGAAGGATGCTCCGGTCCAGGTGGAGCCGGGCAGGTGTCTGCCGCGCGCTCGGCCCAGGCGTCTAGGGGGAGGGCTGCATTGTGACCCGGGCTGCGGCGCGCTGACCTCATAGAGCCCATGCTGCCCTCGGTTGCCGCAGCCCTTAGCGCGAGCCGGAGCTGGGAGCCACAGGGCTCTCGCCATGGAGCCTTGGGACCGGGGCGCGCAGCCCTCCAGCCGCCCGATGGGGGCTCAGGCGGCGTCCCCGCGGAGGAGCCCGGCATCCCCGGCCCACGCAGGCACCCCGCAGCCCCCTCCCAGGCCGGCTGAGACTCACTGCCTGGCGCGGGGGCGGGGGCGGCGGTGACTTAACCTGCGCGGGGGGTATGGCGGTGGTAGTGGTGAGGGCAGGTGGGGGCACTGCCCTTTTTGGCCAAGGGTCACACAACATCTACATCACAATTGGGCCAGAGTTTTAAAATGTCTGGCCCTGTCCCTCCCCACCACCTGCGGCTGTGTTCAGACGGAGAATGTCCTAGCGCTGGGGGCGGCTGTGGATGAAGTCCTTGGGGGGAAAAGAAGCGGGCCAAGGGTGATGGTGGAGTAGAGCTGCCTCGCCGAGGCAGCATGAGCTGAGAGAGTGATAGGAAAGAAGGAGGCGCTAGACAGCATGGAGGACTTTCTGCTCTCCAATGGGTACCAGCTGGGCAAGACCATTGGGGAAGGGACCTACTCAAAAGTCAAGGAAGCACTTTCCAAAAAACACCAAAGAAAAGTAGCAATTAAAATTATAGACAAGATGGGAGGGCCAGAAGGTGAGCTGGGGCCCCTTTGGAGGAAGGGAGGGCTGGCTGAGGTGGGTGGGTGCTTCCTCCAGTCAGAAAGATCATTCCCTCCTTCCCTTTAGTTTGGCAGTAAGGAAGGCAAACCAGATTAGAACTGGGAGCTGGGGAGGAGTGTGTGTCATGGGAGACCAGAGTGATACTGGGAGCCCAGGGACTTCACACACTTCAAAACCCAAGGTTAAGTGGCACAAGGTGAAGGGTCCTCAGAGACAGAACCCAAGTTGGCCAGGCTTTTCCTATTCCAGGAGAACAGACTAGCAGAAAGGCGGCAGCCAGGGCTAGCTGAGGGCAGAAGCTGGTGCCAAGGCAGGTGGACATGGGAAAAGGGCTCATAGTAGAACTGTGAAGGCAGGGGTGGGAGGAGCTGGCTCACCACCCTGTGGACATATCAGATCTCAGAGCTAAGATTCAATGGCTTTGTGTAAAAGTCCCAGAAGCACCTAGATATGTGTGGTCTCAGACTGCTTGCAACAGTCCCCGAGGTTGGCAGGGAGTAGTTCCTTTGAATAATATATTAACTATAAAAATAGAAGTAAACATTTTTTACAATGTCCAAGCAGCTAGACACATTTAAGACCATTAAGGGAGCCAAGGAACAAAACAAAGATGTGGTGGGCCAACCGAAGTTGGAAGCTGGAGACAGGAGTGAGGAGTTAGGCCCAGGCCCTTCTGATCTTGAGAACCCATCTCTCCTTCCTTTGTTTCCTCAGAGTTTATCCAGAGATTCCTGCCTCGGGAGCTCCAGATCATCCGTACCCTGGACCACAAGAACATCATCCAGGTGTATGAGATGCTGGAGTCTGCTGACGGGAAAATCTACCTGGTGATGGAGCTGGCTGAGGGAGGGGATGTCTTTGATTGTGTGCTGAATGGGGGGCCCCTGCCTGAGAGCCAGGCCAAGGCCCTCTTCCGTCAGATGGTAGAGGCCGTCTGCTACTGCCATGGCTGTGGTGTGGCCCACCGGGACCTCAAGTGTGAGAATGCCTTGTTGCAGGGCTTGAACCTGAAGCTGACTGACTTTGGCTTCGCTAAGGTGTTGCCCACGTCACGTCGGGAGCTGAGCAAGACCTTCTGCGGCAGCACAGCCTATGCCGCCCCCGAGGTGCTGCAGGGTATTCCTCACGATAGCAAGAAGGGCGACGTCTGGAGCATGGGTGTGGTCCTGTACGTCATGCTCTGTGCCAGCCTACCTTTTGACGACACAGACATTCCCAAGATGCTGTGGCAACAGCAGAAGGGGGTGTCCTTCCCCACTCACCTGGGCATCTCGGCCGAATGCCAGGACCTGCTCAAGCGGCTTCTGGAACCAGATATGATCCTCCGGCCTTCAGTTGAAGAAGTTAGTTGGCATCCATGGCTAGCAAGCACTTGATAAAAGCAATGGCAAGTCCTCCCCAATAAAGCAGGGGGAGAAAGCAAACCCAAAAACCCGCTTCTAGAATGGTGGTATATGTTTTACACTTTAAGTTTACTTATCCTAAAACTTACCTACACCCTCCCCAGCCTTACTACTCTTTCCCTTTAAAGATCTTCATGGAACCAAAGGGCCTCATTCAGACTTCCCTTTTATTGTTGCTGAAAAGTGGTTTTCATACAGGTGTTTAAAGTTAATGAAAACAGATCTCAGAATCATACAAAGGGGAGGAACAGAGAGGAGAAAAATGACCAAGAGCAATTGGAACCATTGTTGTCACAACTTCCTTTCCAAATAAAAGCAGAAGTGCTGGGAATGCAGAAACGGCCTCCTGACTCCTTGTCCTGTTGAGAGTCCTGTTGAGGCCCTGTCCCCTTCTCATCCTGAAGGCCAACCTAAGTCTAGGATGAGGACAAGGGACTTCCTCAGGATCCAGGCATCCCCTGCCACCCCTGTGCAGTGTGTGCGTCCTGCCCTGGCTCCAGTGCAGCTGCCGTGGGGGACAAAAACAGATCCCCAGACACCTTCCAGCTTCAGTTGAATCTCTTTAATGCTGTTAACAGCAAGTCTGTAAAAGGTTCAGGACAAAGTTCTTTTTTCTTTTTTAATTATAAAAGTAACAGCTATTAGAATCTTTTTTCTTCTTTTTTTTTTTTTTTTTCCTTTTTTCTTTTCCCACTACAAAATACTCTGGGGAAATGCATTATAATTTAAAATATATAATATTGCACAAACAACCAAAAGGTTAATTAAACTAAAGAAATAATTATAAAGAGAAAAACCCCATCCCATCAAAAAAAGATTCAGCATTCTCTCCATCCCACCCCCTCACTGAATGTTTGAAGTGGAAGTGACCACCTCTCTCCTGCGTCCCTGACCACGATCCCTTTAAATCACTGGTGAACACACCAGATTATGTACAAGAATCACCAGAGCAGCATCATGAAGCACCAGGGTCTCCAGGGATTCCTGCAGCCCCTCATTCCCCCAAGAGAGGTGCTGCTTAACCAGAGTGGAGGGGGAAAGCCACAAAGGCTGGGTTTGTCTTCAAGAAGAGCTTTTGCAGAAGCCTGATAAGGTTCTCAAGAACTTCACTCCCAGCATGTCCCTTCAAGAAGCAGAAGGACTGAGGTGGAGAAGCTGGGCTTACCAGAGTTGTAAGTACTTGGCTTTGATCACTGCTCTGTACTGCTGGTAGCTGGCTCATGTCCTAAGCTACAGGGAAGTCGAGGTGGGTAGCTGGTTGGATAAGGTAACCTCCCAGGCAATACACAGAAGGGCCTGAAGTGGCCCCCTCCTTTCTTGGGGAGGGGAAGAAATGCAAGAATGGACTCTTGCAGGTGGCACAGCTGGGCTAAGGACTTGGGTGCATCTGACATGAAGAAGCCCTAGGAAAGGCATGGGGATGTACCAGTGTGGGCTGGAGAAAAGGAAGGAGGCAGATCAGGGTTTGGTCTCTAGATTCTGAACCCCAGGGAAACTTTCCAGGAATGGAAAATGCCTGGAAGGGGGAGATTCCCAAGAGAAGCAAATTTCCCAGAGATGAGTGCCTCTTACCCACTGAGATAGGAACCAAAATGTGCTCACTGTCCCTGTTTAGCCAAGGGCAGATGGCATGGCCATCCTTGCCTGCTTATGGGTGGATAGACTGTGTTGTCTTAGCTTCCTCCAAGAGAATGGTGGTTTAGCTTCAGTCTACACAGGCAGAAGGGCCAGAACCATCCCTTGGGACTTCCCAGCAGGAGTCCCCAGGAACAGTGGGTGTTCAGAAAGTAGGCTCTTCCGGTGAGGGGTTAGGTTTCCTCCCCCTTAGGTCATCCTATGGTTGGCACAAGTCAGAGTCCTGGTTTGGATTTATAGCCCCTTCTCAGGTGTGAGCACAGGCCCAAAGGGCCACCAGGGAGCCACCCAGAATCTGTGCCCAGAGCTCTGGTTGGCAGACGCCATTAGGGGGACATTCTCAGTCAGTGTCTTCCAGGGCCAGGCTGAGACGAGTGAGGGAGATGGGAGGTGCGCGGGCGGGGGAGCTGCTTGCTCTAGCTCCTCTCATTCCCAGTCCTCCCACTCTACATCTTCCAGCTGCAAATGGGAGGGGATAAATGGAGAGCACAAATATTTACTCCTTTGAGTCAAATCCAGACCCAACCTCCCCTTGCTGAACAGAGCTGCCTCCATTTTTAGACAGCTGCCCCCCACCTCACAAATCATCCATGCTGAGCCTTACCCAGCCCCCACTATGCAAGTGAACCCCTACTATTGAGGAATGCATCTGGGGAACAGAGATGGCCTCTCCCTGAGGGGTGGGCCTGTTGTTTGATTGTTTCAGACCCAAAGGAAATGCTTCCACCAGCCAACACCAGACACTATAAGGGGATGCCCTGTGCACAGGAATCACATCAGTCAATCCTTTAAGGATAAATTATCTCCTGCTGGGCAGATAAGACCATGGCTCCGAGAGGCAGAGGAGGTGAGAATGTCACTGTGATCAAAAGCAGGGGTGGCAGTGGACTACAAGTGCTCATAAGGTCTTCCCTAGGGGCTCCAGCACCCTAATTCTCAGGGAACTTTCTACTGGCCTGTGTCAGCAGATCCCTGGTATGATGGATTACAGAATGACTCTGCTCAAGTATACCACATGTGAGGTTTTAAAGAGGGCCACAAAGACAGAAAAAGTCAGCAAGCCTTGCCTGGCATCATAGGGCACCAAAGACCTCCTCTGCCCTGGATATAGTTAGGTCACAGGTGCAAAATACCTGAGTAGGTTACTACCTCTCCCAAGGCTTCAGTTTCCCAGTTTGAAAAACCAGGCCCTTCACGTGTCTCTCTAACCTGTCCACCTCTCTATAGCAGGTTCCTGAGTTATACGATGGAAGGAATCATGTGGCTCTTGTGTGACCATGGAGGCAGCACTGACTTGAAGTGGATATCTGGGCTAGAGCTTCAGTCCTGTCATTTATTTGCTATGAGAGCTTTAGATTGTTCCTTTCATTTGAAAGGGTCCAACTCTGATTCTGGGAGGTGGTGAAAAATGAGAGTAATAAGGCCTCTTTGAGCTTAGTAACTGGAATGGGTTTGTGGTGTTGTCACTATTGTCTATAGAGTGCTGCCACGTCCCAGACACTACACCTAATGTGTCTACATGCATTGCCTCATTACAGCTTACAAGCCAGGTTTATAATGATCAATTCCATGTTTCAGATGAGAAAACAGAGCCTCAGGTTAAGGGACTTGACCTCGATCACACTGGTCTTTTGTCTCCAAGGACAGGAATCTGCTCAGGTCCCACACCTGGGAACCATGAGTCAGAAGGTCAGGGGCAGGGTTTTGCATCTGTATTTTTAAATAGATCCTCAAGTGATTCTGACAGAGCTAAGGTCAAGAACTCTCCCATCTACCCACCCTGGAACTGAGAGGAAGCAAAGCCTGCTGATGACAACTGCTATGGCCCTGAGTGGGAGGCCCCAGCTCCCTTCCTGCAGCCTGCCACCTCAGATAGGAGCAGGGATCCCCCCCTAAGGGGACAGCTGAGTTTGGTGGGGAAGAGTTCTCAGATGCTAGGATCGCTAGGCTTGCTTCCCTCTGGCCAGCCAGGCCCACTTACCTCACCGGAGGCATCCACTTTGGAAAGTGCCATCTGCACTTCTTCTTCAGTCATGTCCAAGTCAAAGTCCTTCTCCCAGTCCTCACTGATGTCCGTGCTTGAGCCTGGAACCATAAGCCACAGTGTGAAAGGCAGCAGGGGGATGGGTTCTTGAAGAGGATGTAGCTGGGGGTGATGGCATTCTTTAAAAGGGCCTGACAAATACACATCACAAGTTTTCACATTCTATTTTCATTCTGGCTCAGCCATCCCACTCTTAAGAACCCATTCTAAGGAAAAATCGTGGATTCAGAAAAAAACTTTAATCAAAAGGGTGTTCACTGTAGTGCTGTTATAGTGATGAAAACTTCAAAGAAACCTGAGTCCACTGATAGGGAATCAGAAAAATAAATAAATGGTGTAGTTACATGACAGAACATTTTGTGGCTTCTAAAGGTTAGGCTGTGGAAAAACTTTATACCTATGGCAAAAGTCTTAAACTATTGAGAAAAGGCAGGTTACTAAAAAGTGGAGAAGCACTTTGGCCCAGAGGCTTCCAGGGAGCCACAGAAATCTCCCAGAAGAAATAAACAATGAACCTCTTCTTGCTCACTCAGTCCATTCTTCCTACACTGATCTTGCTCCTCCTGAAACACACCAGGCACATTCTCACCATAGGGCCTTGGCATGGTCTGTTCTCTGCACCCGGAACTCTCTTCCTCACATACCCACAAGGCTGATTTCTTCGCCTTTTCAGGCCTTTGCTCACATCTCACCTTCTGAATGTGGCCTACCCTATTTTAAATTGCAGCCCATCTTCTCACTCAGCTCTAGTTGTTCTTTTTTCCGTCTATCACTTTCTACCATATTACATAATCTGACTTAATGTGCTTATCGTCTAATAACAGAGGAACTACAATGTGAGCTCCATGAGGGCAAGGATCTTTGGTTTTCTTATGAATTCCAAGTGACTAGAACACAGAGTTGGCACTCAATAAACATTCCTACACTCTTTTTCTAAACCAGGGGTTGGCAAACTATGGCCCATGGATCAAATGCAGTTTTTGGAAATAAAGTTTTGGAGCACAGCCATGTCCATTTGTTTATATGTTGTCCATGGCTGCTTTTGTGCTATAACACGAGTTGAGTAGTTTCGACAGCAACTGTATGGTCCAAAACCTAAAATATTTACTATCTGGCCCTACACAGAAAATGTTACCAATCTCTGCTCTAGGTAATTCTGCTGCATGCTAAAGTTTGATGACCACTGTTCTCAAATTCATATTTGGGTATGACTGCTTACAGGCAATATTAGAAAAGTACATGTAAAAGTTATTTCTTAATAGCAAAGTACAAGACTGGCTGGTTAGCTCAGTTAGAGCACAGCCTTATAACACCAAGATCATGGGTTTCCTTTAAGAAAAGTATATACAAATGAGGTTATCAGAGTTAGGAAAGGGGGAGGTGGGTAAGGGAGGAATTGGTAAAAGGCCATAGAAAACGATCAGATTGTATAATCCTGATTTGAGCATCACATATTGCACATAGGTATTGATATTCAACTCTGTACCCCACAGATATGTACAATCATCTATGTTACAATTAAAAAAAAGTATACACAGTATAATTCCATTTGAAAATATGCTCATAGATAAATGCACATATGCTGAAAAGATGAGCAAGATACCCACAAAAACACAAACGTTATCTAGGTGATGAGGTCATGGGTAATTTTTCTTGGTGTTTTTTCCCTAAAATGAACTTGCATTCCTTTATAATAGTTATTTTTATTTTTATTTATTTATTTTTTTGTCCTTTTTGAGACCAGCCGCACCGCGCTCAGCCAGTGAGCGCTGTGAGAGCACCGGTCATCCCTATATAGGATCCGAACCCGCAGTGGGAGCGCTGCTGCGCTCCCAGCGCTGCATTCTCCCAAGTGCGCCACGGGCTCGGCCCTTATTTTTATTTTTTTTAAAGCACCTTTAGAAAGAGTGCGTTCCTGATCCTCCAATGGCATGATCAATCAACATCTCTATTTCTTCTCATTCAACTTGTACCTCACCAGGCGCCCAGGCTCTGAGACTTCCCTCTCTGCCCTGCCCCCACATTCCTTATAAGGTATCTTGCATTATCCTCTTTTCCTAGCTTAGCCATGAGCCCTTGGTAAGGGCACGGTCTCTGGAACCAGCAGACCTTGGTTAAATACCTACACCTTTATCTACTGTGTTGTCTTGGGCAAATTATTCTGGGCTTCAGTCTATTTATAAAATCAGGTTAAAATCACCCTCTTTGTAAAGAACCATTGGAGGAGCTAATTAGAATGCAGATTCCTACCCTGCACACCTCCAGTTGAGATTCAGCATGTCTAAGTTGTGGCCCAAGATTCTGCATTATAAACAGGTACCTGGGTGATTCTGTGTAGACCTGGGTCTGCAGAAATAATGGTGTTAGAATTATAGGTATAAATGTAAAGTGCCTGTTACATATATACACAGTAGATATTTAACAAATGGAGCCATATTTCTTCTAAAGGCCTTGTTTCAGAGTAATTTTGCACATGGTACCATGGCAAGTCAGGGCATATGTACAGCCAAGACCCAGTTCTTATGACTCTGCATCTAAGTTTCTCTGTGCCTCAGGACACTATGGTGGCACTCATCTGGTTATCTGTCAGTGCAGGTTTCCTGTGGGTGAGAAGCTGGACTCCTGGCTGATTCCTCATTTCAGAACTTTGGCTGTGGCCACAACAGCTTTCCCTAACCTTAGGCTGCCCTCTCGCTCCCTTTTCAGGCTGAAATGCTAGGGTAGACCCGTTCAGGGGTAGAAAACAGAGTACCAGCTAACATTTCTGGAGCACTTCACATCCACCCTCTGGGGTGGGCAGTAATAGTCCCAATTTACAGATGAGGAAATGAAGGCTTCAAGTGGCACAGTGAGATGTGAACCTGGGCTCTCTCTGCCATCCGCTTCCTCCCACCTTCTGTCCTGTCACACAGGAAGTGTTAAATCTCCATCACGCTTTACATGGGACAGAGAACTGATCTATATAACAATTTAAGACTTCATGATGGAGTTTTACTATTTTTTGTTTTGTTTTGTTTTGAAGGGGAGTTTTGAGGATATTACTAACCTTACAGTGCTGCCACTCACAGCTCATCATCCATAAGTGGGACTTTAAACCCAGGGGTCCTTCCAGTCCACAGGCCTCCCCCTCCTCCCCCCGCCCCCAAGAGAAGCTGAGCAGGGTAAGTCCAGTCTCTTAGATCACATAGATCCTGGGACTAAGTACAAATGCGAGATGCTGTGGCTAGGTCACCCCAAAAGATTGCTCTACTGTACCTAGAGACCAAGCCTCATATCATCCTAGGATGTAGGCGTAAGAGGGAAAAGGAGTCACTCTGTCTCTAAGCCTCTGTTCTTCCTTTTAAGATTTACTCCCTCTGTTCTCATTGTCCCAGCCTTGTTCAACACCCTGGCTTCCCCCCACCTAACCGACTACAATTGCTTCTGGAGGGGCTTCTGCATAGTATCCCCAGCCCTTCCTTTCTTGTGCCCCCAATGTATCAGAGGCAGCACAGCAGAGTGGTTAAGAGCTTATGCTGCACCTCCCCATAATCTCAATCTCATCCAGTCTCCAACCACTACCACTGTTTTCTGATCACCCTCTTTGTAGCCCAATTGCAAATGGAACCTACAATTCTTTAACCCTCCAACTATTTTACTATCCCTCATTCCCTCCCTTACCCAGCCCAGATTCCACAAACCATCTTTCTGATCACTTCTTGCACATACTTGGACTTCCATCTTTTTCTCCACTGATATTACCTGGCTAAATTTGAATCCTGGTTAAACCCAACTCCCCATCTGCTCTGTGCATGCACCTAAGCAACTGTTGCTGGACAAAAGTACAAGGCTGACTGGTCTCACTTAAAACCCAAGAGCACTACCTCAAATGGGCCCTAGTACCACCCACCCAGCAACCCTACTACACCTGTCAGGTCCATCACCTACTCTTCCACTCTCCTACAAGATCTTTCACATGATTCTAAATATTTACCGGGTGGGTGACTGATCTCAGATTCCTACCAGTAGAAAAATGGGGAAAATCGCACAGATGTATCTCATAGTGCTCTTGTAAAAACTGAGTGATATGTGATCAAGTGCTTAGCACAGATTCGGACATATAGAAATCAGAGAATGTTATGTCTCATTATTATCACCATTTCCCCAAAGCAGGGCTCCACTCAAATTTCTTCCCTGGTTGAGGATCTATTGTGAAACAATTATCCCCAATTTATAGAGGAGTAAACAGAGGCTTAGAGATCAGTAATTTTTCTTTTTTCTTTTTTTTTCTATTTAAAAGATGACCGGCAAGGGGATTTTAACCCTTGACTTGGTGTTGTCAGCACCATGCTCTCCCAAGTGAGCCACGGGCTGGCCCTAAGATCAGTAATTTTTCTTTTTTCTTTTTTTTTCTATTTAAAAGATGACCGGCAAGGGGATTTTAACCCTTGACTTGGTGTTGTCAGCACCATGCTCTCCCAAGTGAGCCAACCGGCCATCCCTATGTAGGGATCCGAACCCGTGGCCTTGGTGCTATCAGCACCGCACTCTCCCAAGTGAGCCACGGGCTGGCCCTAAGATCAGTAATTTTTCTTTTTTCTTTTTTTTCTATTTAAAAGATGACCGGCAAGGGGATTTTAACCCTTGACTTGGTGTTGTCAGCACCATGCTCTCCCAAGTGAGCCAACCGGCCATCCCTATGTAGGGATCCGAACCCGTGGCCTTGGTGCTATCAGCACCGCACTCTCCCAAGTGAGCCACGGGCTGGCCCTAAGATCAGTAATTTTTCTGAAGTCACATGGCTTATGAACAAAGTTGGGATTTGAACCCAGAACTGTCTGAACTGAAGCCTGAGCCCTTAGCTTCCAAGCTCTGCTGCTTTACGACACCAAGTCCAACCTCCTGAATCTAGTTTAAGATTTTAAGTTCTTAAGTTCTATTTCCTAGTCAACCCTCCCCACCTTCTTATACCTCCCTCTCCTAGGAGACAATACAGAAAAGTGAGCTTTGGTCACTACCCCTTCAATGTGCCCCCTTGCCCGCTGCTATCTGGACTGTAGGCCTCCTCAGCCTGGGCTACCCCTCCCCTGCACCTGTCCCAAACTCTCCAACTCTCCTATACAATGCCTATCTCCTCAGTGAAATGCCACTGACGCCCAGAGATTCCTTCTTTCTCTGAACTCCTCCAGTACCAAGCCTGTCCCTTACGGCTTCATCACAAAGACTGGAGCTTTTGCCCCTCCCCACTCAGTGTCTCTTAAAGAGGAGGTAGGAGCTCAATCGATAACCTCACTGAATCAGAGTCAGAAGGAAAGCACTGTGTTGGAAAGTGGAAACCCTCCAGTTTCCATCAGGGAGCAGGGTAGGGGTAGGGTGGGGCCTGTTTCCCATCCACCGTAGCAAACCAGTCTCTCACTATACCAGCAGGCCAGGTCTCAGCTGCTGGGCAAGCTTTGTGGCTATCACTGGTACTGAGAGTTAGCAAAGAAAGGAGAGAGAGAGAGAGAGAGAGAGAGAGAGAGAGAGAGAGAGAGAGAGAGAGAGAGAGAGAGTGTGTGTGTGTGTGTGTGTGTGTGTGTGAAGGGGGGAGGAGAAAGACATCTTACTGACAACCAGCTATCTCTGGAGGTAAAGAGCTTTCTTTGTGTGTGTGTGTGTGTGTGTGTGTATGTGTGTGAGAGAGAGAGAGAGAGAGAGAGAGAGAGAGAGAGAGAGAGAGAGAGAGTGTGTGTGTGTGTGTGTGTGTGTGAAGGGGGGAGGAGAAAGACATCTTACTGACAACCAGCTATCTCTGGAGGTATTCTGGACGTGGCAAAAAGCTAACATTGGGGCTATCCTTGACCTTTAATTCCCAAAGTTGAAGAGGTTGTCCTTTGACATAAACTCAGTCTCCAGTCTAAAATTCCGTTATACAGATAGGAAACTGAAGCTCTACTACAGAAGCTGGGTCACTGTAAGTTCATGGGTGTTCATTTTAGTCTTCCTTAAACTGTACATATAAATTTTGTTTATATACTTCATAATAATAATTAATAAGCACTTAAGGAAGTTGAATGACTTTCTTAAGGTTACACAGTGGAGAAAATCCTTGGATTCCCAAACCAGGGTAAGGTTGAATTGTCCAAAAGAATAGAAATTGGCACATTGTGGTAGTTAAGGGCATGGGCTTGGGGTCAGACAGACCTGTGTCTGAATCTGGGCTGCCTTTTCCTGGCCATCTGAATTTGAGCAAATTACTAAACATTTCTGGGCCTCACTTTCTCCATCTGTAAAACAAGGACAAAAATACCTAGCTCACTGTATCATGAGATGTAAATGAGAAATTAAATGCCATATAACATATTTAGCATGAGACCTAGGATAAACCTTATTTCATTGACTCCAAGATCCCAACAACTGTAAGATGCATTCTTATTTCAGAGAATATGTCCATCTTAGAACTGATGAAATATGGTAATAAATACTCAATATATGGCCGTTGTCATCATCATCATCATCAGTATCACAAATGAAGGAAATCTGCTCCTACGATCCTAACAAGGGACGAGGAGAAAGTCCACTTTGTGAGGTAGCAATTTTTGCTTGCCCTGCCCCTCAATAAGGCCCTGGGCTTGGGCCTCCAGACCTACCTTTCTTTCCATTGTTAGAGGGTGTAGACTTCCCACTGTCCGAGTTCAGCTCAAACACCCGTAAGTCTGTGGGCATCTCTTCCCTCAGAGTCTCTACTCTGGCTGGAGGCCTGGGCTCTGGGCCACTGGGGCGGCCAGCAGAGGTTAGGGGCTTGGAGTGAATTGTGGGTGGGGGTCCAGTCTCGCCCACATCCACAGCTTGGCCCTGTTCCTCCAAAGATGCCTCTTGCAGCTTTTGGGACAGGTCCTTGGGCAGCACTGGTGCCGCAGGTGTGGTGGCAGCGTTGGCAATCTGTGTCACAAGAGAGATGCTTTCGCTGCTCTCTGATGGAGTCACCTCTGTTGGGGGCTCAACTGGGGTCACCAGATTCTCTTCACAGGGGCTCTGGGGGCCAAGTGCTCCTTCAGGGAATGTGGAAGTTTTGGCCACAGTAATCTTTGTCTCTTTTGGAGATGTGGGTGAAATGCCTACAAGCTCTTCTGTAGAGAGAGAGAAAGGTAAAGGTAGGGAAAAGAGGGGAATGTATCCTGGACAGCCCCAACACAATCCTGGAGCTCTCAGGTTCCTGCCAAAGTTTACTCTGATCAAGAATAAATAGCACCATTTTTCTCATCCCTTCCCCATCATGGTTATTCTGCAGACACTCCCTGCTAGCCACAGTCCTGCCTACCTATGGGGCCTAATGCCTGGTGGGCTTCCAGCAACCCATTCCAAGATGGTGTTATAGATTAAAAAGCCAAGGCTAGGACTGGCCAGTTAGCTCACTTGGTTAGAACGTGGGGCTGATAACATAAAGGTCAAGGATTTGGATCCCTTACTGGCCAATCGCCCCCCCTTTTTTTTTTTTTTCCTTTTTGTCTTTTTTACTGACCGGTAATGGGATCGCAACCCTCGGTGTCGCGCCCATACCGGGGACCGGCAATGGGATTGCAACCCTCGGTGTTGCGCCCGCGCCGAGCTCAGCCAGTGAGCGGGAACCGGTCACCACATGGGATCCGAACCCTCGGTGGGAGCGCCGCTGCGCCCCCAAGTGGCGCACTCTCCAGTGCGCCACCGGGCCGGCCCTGCCCCACCTTTAAAAAAAAAAAAAAAAAAAAAAAA
>NW_007727759.1:98514-121695 GCF_000696425.1 Galeopterus variegatus | reverse complement strand
AACCAACTTTCTCGCTCACTCTCCTTGTGAAGGAGAACCACCAGAACCATGGGTCAATCCAGTCACAAGGGCACAGTCCTCACAATCTAATCCCTTCTTAAAGGCCCCACCTTTTTTTTTTTTTTCCTTTTTGTCTTTTTTACTGACCGGTAATGGGATCGCAACCCTCGGTGTCGCGCCCATACCGGGGACCGGCAATGGGATTGCAACCCTCGGTGTTGCGCCCGCGCCGAGCTCAGCCAGTGAGCGGGAACCGGTCACCACATGGGATCCGAACCCTCGGTGGGAGCGGGCCGGCCCTGCCCCACCTTTAAAAAAAAAAAAAAAAAAAAAAAGCCAAGGCTCGAAATTGAGTCAGTTTGGGGTTCAGGTCAGGCTCTGTTACATCCTAAGTGCATGACTGGGCAAGTCTCTTAACTTTTCAGTTACCTGCCTTATTAGTAAAAGAGGGATGGAGTCGTGTAAGGACTATGCATGTCAAGCCTGGGCACAGAGTATAGCACTTAATAAATATGTTAATATTACATCATTCAGGTGGCTCCATGTGCTGTTGTAAGCTCAGCTACCAGGTAGAGCCTCGCTCCCTAACCCAGTGGGTCCCAAGCCTGGCTGGGCATTAATATTATCAGGGGAGCTTGTTAAAAATATATGTTTGGCCACATCCCCACAGAGTCTTATTTAGAAGGTGGGAAGAGAATCTGGATTCTCAATAAGCTCCCTAAGTGACTATAAAGCAGCTGGTCCATGGGCTGACAGGGAAATCTGCTCCAACTGACACAAGTGATTTCTGTACCTAAACCTGGGATTCTACCAGCCTTATTCAACATCTTCTTGTTAGCTCTATCCTCAGCACATACGAACACTGTTCTCATTCCTTGCTCTTCCCTGGGGTGCCTCATTTCTCCAGGCTTCAGAGAGCATGGCCCAGACAGTCCTTCAAAGATAGGACCCGTCACTTCTGAACACCTCTTACCTTCTTCCTCTTCCCAGCCAGGCTCTTCAGAGATGCTCTGTTCTGCCCGCTGCTTCAAGGCATCCCTCCGGGCCTGTTCCTGAGTGGGGGGGTGCAGACAGCCAGGAGCAGTCAGAGCACACTCTTCCCAGACCCTGGTCCTGACCCCAGAACTCTTGGCACCCAGTGTCCCTTTCTTCCCTCAACAAAATCCAGCCTGCTTCCCCCAGGGCTGAGTGGGGACC
Source organism: Galeopterus variegatus (assembly GCF_000696425.1). NCBI lineage: Eukaryota > Metazoa > Chordata > Mammalia > Dermoptera > Cynocephalidae > Galeopterus > Galeopterus variegatus. Next base: position 120,498 of record NW_007727759.1, on the reverse strand, counting down.
TACCTAGGATAGACCAGCATACCTGCTCTAGTTGATGGATTTTATAGAAATACCGATGCCAGAATTCTGAATGAGAAACAGCTGCTGGAACCTGGAGGGAGAGGAAAGAGGAGGTGAGACTTTGGGAGTGGTCATGTGAGGTCTGTCCCCAGCCTCATCAGCCTGCTTCCAGTCCCTCTGGATTTCAGATACAGGAAGTAGCTTAGGATTGTCAGAGCACTTCCGCCCCACTGAAGTTTCAGCCAGACCCACCTCCCTGGCCCAGCTTGGCCAAGGAGGGAGAAAAGAACTCCTATCAGGCTTTGCTGGCCATTTCTCACCATTATCTGACTGCCAGAAGCCTGGAAAACTAGCTTCTCCCATGTGGGTTCTTGGCTCAGAACAGGGCTGATCTGGCACCACAGGGTCTCCTGCTGCTCTCTGGGCTAGAGGAGTCTGCAGTGACTCTGGACACATCCCTTCCACCTCCCAACACCTCAAGCTTGGAGCTGGCTGAGGTCCTGATGGCTGGGCCCTCACCATCTTGGTGTAGAGGGCTCGGATGGAGGGGCTGCCTACAAGGAGCTCTGAGATCTCCCCCTTCTTCTCCTCCAAGCAGAACTGGGATAGCCAGGCATCAAACAATTCCAGGGGCCCTGCAGAGGGACAGACACTGGTGGTCAGTTCCCTGGGTCTGAGAAAGAACACTAGACCTACAGAACGTACCTGGGTCTGGACATGGACAATGAAGAAAGCTTAAGGGTTTTTTCAAAGCCATTTGGCTCAAGATGAGGGGTCAGGCTGGGTGAAGAGGTGGGTGGGCCTCACTGAAATCAGGGTGTGGCACCTAAGATCTTCAGAAGGGGCTGCAGTCTCCATTTCTTCCTATCCCTGCTTGCTTTTTAGCCCATTGCACTGGCTACTGAATCTCCTCTGAAACAGCTACTCTCACGTCACCAGTGGCCCCAGTGGCCAGATCCACAGCTACTTCTCTACCCTCCCTCATGCAACTGCTCTACAGTTTCTGACTCTGGGAGCCTTACTCTTGAAGGCCCCTTCTCTCCTGGCTTCTTACACCTTTGTTCTTTTCCTCTCACTGTTCTGGTTTTTCCACCTGAGTCTTCATGGGCTCATTTTCCTTTCCTTATCTCCTCACTTTTTACTATTTCCCAAGATTATCTCCACTAAACTAAGAGTTTCAACCTCCTTCCACCAAGAATTTTCTCTTTGCAATCCAGACTATCCTTCTGGGCTCCAGATCCCAGAGTCCAGGGGTCTCCTGGATACTTCTACCTGCACAGATGCTGCAAACACAACATGTGCTCATTTTTTTTCCCACCCAGTTATCCACTGGAAACCCAGGGGCCACCCTGGCTCCTTCCTCATCCAATCACTCTGGATTCTGCTTTCTCAGTGTCTCTTATATGCATACCTTCCTCTTCATAGGCTGTGGCCTTAACTTGGACATGAGGATTCCTACACCAAGCCTCCTAATTGGTCTCCCTGTTTCTGTCTTTCACTCTATTTAAGCCTTCACAACACTGCCCCAAGGGCTGTTTACAAAATGCAAAACATATCGCTTCTCGGCCTTTTGGCTAAGATCAAGTGTAGTACAAAATGCAAAATATGATCACCTCAGGCCTCAAAACCCTTCAGTAGTTCTCTATGGGAGGGCTTTTTTCAGTTGGTGTTCATGGATGGGCTTCAAAGGGCCAGAGGATTTCCATACTGCACACACAATTTTGATGAGAGAAGGCTTGTCACTTTCAACAGCCTTTATTTATTTATTTATTTTTGTGGCTGGCTGGTAAAGGGATCTGAACCCTTGACCTTGGTGTTATTAGCACCATGCTCTAACCAACCTGAGCTAATCGGCCAGCCCCTTCAACCAATTTTTAAAAGACTTTGTGACTGAAAAAAATTCTAGGACTACTACCGCAAGCCTTTCAGAACAAAATTCAAACTGCTTAGTCTGGCACACAAAGCCCTTCACAATCTGGCTCCTCCCAGCTCTCACTGCCTTCACTCCTCCACACACACCCTTTAATCCAGCATTACCAAAAGGCTAGGTGCTTCCTGTTCTTTCTGGACCTTGAGATGTACTGTTGCCTTCCCTGAATACCCTGTACCACTTCTAAAAGCAAAACTAGTTTACCTCTAATTTATCCTTAAAACTCAAATGCCACTTCCTAGATTCCCCAGGATGGGTTGGGTGCCATTCCTCTGGGCCTCCAGTGTCCCCATCTTTCTGTGGAAAGTCACTCCACTCTCTACTATCTGCTTTATTCACTATTTCCGGTTTCTCCCCCCGGCTTTTTTTTTTTTTAAAAGATGACCAGTAAGGGGATCTTAACCTTGACTTGGCGTTGTCAGCACCATGTTCTCTCAAATGAGCTAACCGGCCATCCCTATATAGGGATCTGAACCCATGGCCTTGGTGTCATCAGCACCACACTCTACCAAGTGAGCCACGGACTGGCCCCTGTTTCACCCTCTTAACAGCCAGTTCCTGGAAGGCTGGAATGGGTTGAGGATTTCACTCATTTCTGACCTCCAGTTCCCAGCATGGGGGTGCTGCATAGCAGGGGCTTAGCAAACAAGAGCTGAAGGGAAGGCCGGCAGGGCAGCAGGGCTAGGAGGGAGGCTAAGTTAAGAGGCTGAAGGACAAGAGGAGCAAAGTTTCTGCAGAGGGGATGAAGACAGCTTGGGTTCCGGGAGGAAAAGGGAAAATCAACCCATCCCATAGGGTGTAAGGTTCCTACTAGTCCCGCTCTGGTCCCCCTGCATAGGGGAAACCTGGCCTCTGCTACCTGAGACAAACAGGGTCCACAGCCCAGACCTGTTTGGTTTACCCGCCCTACAAGCCCACCCCCTCACTGATACTCTCTCACCATCTGGTTCATTGCAGTAAGTTGCTGGGTCTGACTGCAGGCTATAGAGGCGAGCCTGTAAGAAACAGAAGTGAAAGAAGAGAAATTCTGGGGTGCTAGAGATAAAGAGCATATCATCTCTTCCTGTGTATCCAGTCAAACACAACCCAGCTTCTCTGTTAGCTACCAAATTCACACAGCACTTATCAATTAACACTTTAGTACAGGGAGTGGGGCACTGGACAAGGAGTCCAAAACTGGGACTTTCACCCAGTATTCCACCCCTGGGAACTAAAAAATATAATGTAAGCAGGATACAAAATTATATGTATAAAATGCTTTTGAAGCATGTAAAATTTGAAAAATGTTAGTGTAAATATATAAATAAGGTCCAAATTTAGGGGCAAAATTTGAAATAATGCAAGTCCCCCCAAATTAAAACCATTCGTCAAGAATTTCTTTCTTCTTCTTCTTCTTTTTTTTTTTTTTGAGAAGATGACCAGTTAGGGGATTTTAACCCTTGACTTGGTGTTGTCAGCACCACACTCTCCCAAGTGAGAGAACCAGCTATCCCTATATAGGGATCTGAACCCGTGGCCTCAGTGTTGTTAGCACCACACTCTCCCAACTGAGCCACAGGCTGGCCCTAAGAATTTCTTAGTTTTATAGCCAGTCTATCAAGTGATCTGTAAGCTGTGTTCCCACTAGAGCCACAGGGTGGCAAACTTGAGCTGGTCAACAGAAAGCCCCATCTTCCTTCCTCAGTATCACGTGAAGCACGAGCTGTTTATCGGCACCAGAACTTCACCAAGTGGTTTTGGTAACAATTCACTGTTGCTATAATTTAAAATCCTACCATTAAAACATTTTCACAATTCCATTCACATGTTTACTAAGTGGTGCCATTAATGCTAGGGCTGAAAAATATCCTTGAAAAATCAGTACGTTTGGAATAGAAATTCAATGTGGGAAGATCCTCTGATGGCCAAACTGCCATGACACCACAATGAATTTATTTATTTATTACTTTTTAAAAAAGATGACCAGTAAGAGGATCTTAATCCTTGACTTGGTGTTGTCAGCACCACGCTCTCCCAAGTGAGCTAACCAGCCATCCTATATAGGGATCCGAACCTGTGGCCTTGGTGTTATCAGCACCGCACTCTCCCAAGTGAGCCATGGGCCAGCCCGATACCACACTGAATTTAGAAGATAACACTCCATGAGGGGCCAGCCCGTGGCTCACTTGGGAGAGCGTGGTGTTGACAACACCAAGTCGAGGGTTAAGATGCCCTTACCAGTCATCTTAAAAAAAAAAAAAAAAAAAAAAATAGAAGTAATGATGAGAAAATTAAATGCAGCAGAAATATACTACTATTGTTGATTTAAGTGCTCTGAACACACCTTCCCACCTTTACATTTATTCCTATTGGAAATTAGTTTTAAATAACCCAAATGTAGATTAGGTTATTCCTCCAAAGATGCTCTCCATAGTGTTCCTTTTTACGGCTGAAAGATGAAAGGAATCCAAATGGGCAACACTAGGGAAATGACTGAATAAATGATACTATATTCACCCGCAAGAATTTAAAGACATTACAAATGACGGTGATTAAGAAAGATGCTAATAATTTGTTGTAATTTTCTTAAAAACAGGTTGCAAAATTGCATATAAAGTGTTTTTTTTGTTATAAAGAAAAAAATCCAAACTATCTTCACCTATATTTTCAAACAAAAAGAAAGGAAGGTTATACTTGTATACTAATGAAAAATCAGCAGTTCTCTTTGGGTGATAGGATTATGGGTTTAGAAATAATTATCATCTCCTTGTTATCAGTATTCTCCGATTTAGTTATACAACTATATTTTTTGGCCTAAATATGTATCACTTTTTTGAGTACAGGTTGGAAGCTAAAGCCCAGTGCCGGTAGGTACCTGTAAAGGAGGTTGCCAGTAAATACCTTGGTGCCATCATACGGCTCAGCTGTGCCAGAGGGTGTGCCCATCAGGGTGATGACATCGCAGTCAATGGTTTTGTCCGGTGAGGGGGCAAAGGTGTCTGAGATCACCCCTAGGAAGTCAGACAACCCCTTCTTCACTTTCTCTGTTGCCCCCGAGGAGCCTTCAGTCTGCAGAGAGAATCAGCAGAGGAAACAAGTGCCCCAGGAGCTGGCTGCAATCTGGGCTATGGGGGGGTGAAGCATCAGAGGCAAAGGTGTACTGTGTGTGGGGACTAGGGAAGAGCTCACAACCCTTCACCCCATCTCTGGGGTTAGAGAAGGAGAGGCAGCCAGGTCTTCCATCCCCAACTTGAGGATGCAGAACAGGGCCATGGTAGGCCTGTGTAGATCAGAAAAGAGATCCTTGACTGTCAGTTTCATCAAAATTTCAAGACCAGTCAGGCTGATAAAAAATCGGCAGGAGAGGATCTATGGCACAGATGTTTCAGTGGGGAAGACAGCCTAGGGGTAGAGTGGTAGAAAAGGTACTAGCTTTGGAGTCAGACATAGATGTGAATCCCAGTTCTACCACTTGTTGGTTATGAGGCCTAAAGCTTCTCTAACTCTCAGTTTCCTTATGTATAAAATGCAGATAAAAATACATCCTTCATAGGGTTACTGTGAAGATCAAAAGATCAAATTGTCCATTGCTGTGGACAATGCCTGGCACACAGCAAATACTTAATAAGTAACAGTAATGTAACATTACAATTTCATCACCGTCATTGTTCAGAAAGTAGAATGGGCAGTACAAAAGGTTGGAGAAATTTGGGCAGAATAAAAACAGATAGGCTTGCCTTGCCTGGCACCTGGGACGAGTAGAGGGTTAATGTATGGACCTCCTGGAAGGGGCAAGTTGGACACCAAGCTTGAGCCATACTGGTCAGAATGCCCTCCAGCAGGCATAGATAGGGTGCTGAGAGAGCGGGCTCCAAAAACCTGGTGGAAAACTGTATTTACTCTTGATTATTCTGCCCAGGCATTTTAATCCTAGAACTTATCATAGTGCCTGGCACATGTTGGCAAATGTATACGATCATATATTTTGAATGAAAAAGAGGCATAAATAAACGAAATAAACAAGCGGTGTCTCTGCTACTGGGTGGACTACTCTGGGATCAGCAGAGTTAGCACTTGTCTTTCATGCTTATCAGTAGCTGTGGTTGGTAGGCAGACAGTATTTTACAAGAGGATTCAGCAAAATAAGCTTGGCTAAAAAAACCTCCAAAGCTTGTTTTTTGTAACATGGCCTCTAATCACAAGGTAATTGACTCAGCTGGTGGTCAAATAAAGAAACTGCAATCTGTTCCAATGCTACAGGAACAACTGTAATATAAAAAACAGTATACTTTACTTCATTTGAAACTTAAGAGATCTGCAGGGATATCTTTGACCATTCATAATTTTCACTTTTTATACTGACTTTAGAATCTAACTCCTATCTCACAAGAGGATTCCACTGTACATCTCTGATTAATAAAAACAGGACCAGTAAGAATATATATTGGCACAACATTTCTGAAGGGCAGTTTTATGATAGATACTAAAAGGCTTAAAGCTGTACTCACTGTTGATCTCTTCCAATATTTTATTATAAAGAAAATATTATGGCAATGGGCAAAGATTTAGCAATCAATGTTCACTGCAGCTCTGTGTACAATACTGAAAACAACTGAAATAGGAAACTAGGTACTGACTGGTTCAATTCACATAATAAAATACCATCCAACTTATGATGCTATAGAACGAGGTCTGTAATGATTAAGTCATAAAGTAGGTTACAAGACACAGTATTCAGCTGACCCCAGTTCTGAAAAAGAAAGTGTACATAAGGAATATATTCCCCCCACCCAAGATATTAACAGTAGTTATTTCTGGGAGATAGAATTATGGGTGTCTCTAGGTCTTTTCTTTTACCTATCTGTAGTTTCCTTTTTTGGGGGCAGCTGACCAGTAAGGGGATCCGAACCCTTGAACTTGGTGTTATCAGCACTATGCTCTCCCAAGTGGGCTAACTGGCCAGCCTCCATCTGTATTTTCTAAATTATCTATAATGAATAACTTTGCTAAATACAAAACATCTGTTAAAACAATGTAGAAATGGGAAAGCTAATTACTTAATATAGCTTGTTTGCTTGACAGACACAATTCTTTCAAAATGGGAGGGAAAATAATCCCCATATTTTTCCCCAGGGGGGGGGTTAGAAGCCCCCACCAGGATCTCAGAGAAGGTCAAGCTGTGAGGGCAGTCACTGGGAGAGTGTGGGCAGTACTCACAGCCAGCTTCTCCTTGACCACGCTGGCCGTGGCTGCGATGGTGCAGGCTGTGTCATGTTGCACCACCTGGGTGAACTCTGTCAGGTCCCGCTTCATGAACTCCAAGGCTTCAGAGGACTATGGGAAGACAGAGAAAAGTGATAGAGCCAGTGGGCCCCACCACCCGTTGTTCCCTATCCCTGTGCTTCTACAGTACCAGACAGACACATGGAAATCTCAAGTGACACGGAGAGCCTGGGCTTGGAAACAATGCTCACTTGTCCCAATTCCATGACCTGGGATTAGCTGACAGCAGAGAGTGCAGGGCAACTCCTCCTGCTCTGAGCACGGGGGCAAAACCTCACCCCGGGCACTCATAAGCTATGTGGCCATGAGTAAGTTTCATCAAGTGCCCAGCTTTCTCCCATGAAATGAGGAAGGTGGACTAGATCAGAGATTCTCAAGAGCAGACAGCGGAAGGGGATGGGCACATATAGTGTGAAAATGAAAGACTTTAACAAATTGCTTTGATATGCTTTAAGTCAAGATATGTTTCAAATTTCAAATAAAATAGAAAAGGTGTGTGATTTTTTCATCAAAGGAAAGTATTTCTATTTTCACTTATTTCTGTTACAGGGAAATTGAGTTGAAATATTAGGCAGGGGGCTGGCCCGTGGCTCACTCGGGAGAGTGTGGTGCTGAGAACACCAAGGCCACGGGTTCGGATCCCATATAGGGATGGCCGGTTAGCTCACTGCAGAGCGTGGTGCTGACAACACCAAGTCAAGGGTTAAGATCCCCTTACTGGTCATCTTTAAAAAAAAAGAAATATTAGGCAGGATGTGACATTATCTTCAGGTTTAATAAAATGTTGCATTAGTAAGAATACTAGTAAGAAAAATAGTTTGGAAAAGTTTTTATTTTTTTCCTTTTTTGTCTCTTTCTTCGTGACCGGTAACGGGATTGCAACCCTCAGTGTCGCGCCCGCACCGCGCTCAACCAGTGAGCGGACCGGTCTCTATATGGGATCCGAACCCTCGGCGGGAGCGCCACCACGCTCCCAAGCGCCGCACTCTACCGAGTGCACCACCTGGCCGGCCCTGGAAAAGTTTTTATGAGTAATTCTTGACAACTTAATATCAGTAAAAATGTATGTGATTTTTACATTCAACAAAGGGAGAAAGGGTCAAGAGAAATACTAGATCAGATTCTCTCTAAGGCCTTCTTGGTTCCACCATTCCAGGGTTCTATTCATCCAAAGCTCCTTTGGGCAGAATTGACATTTGCTCATCTCAAGCCAATCTGCTTCTCACTCTGCACTCAGGCCCTCAGCTCTCCTAAGTCTTGCTCTGTCTTGCTTCATACTCACCGCTCTAGGATGCCTTCCTGGACTCCCTCTGTGCTCCCCTTGCAAGCCCTCTCATTTTACACAGGGATAGTCACCTGCATTTTTAAAAGAATGTTTTTCAGTGTTCTGGTGGTTTATTCTTCTGGGAAGGGCCTGGTACTTTTCATCCCAGATGACTGGGAAAGTGGGACTGTCTCATGTATCAACTAGAGGCTTCTCCGGGGGCAGGAATCATGCCTCTGTCTCACATTCGGGACTCCTTAACTGGCGGTGGAGGGGTCAATTATTAATTCACTCTCTCCACCCACACTGCTACCACCTGAGTCCAGGCCAACCTACTCTTTTATCTGGACTCCTCCCAGGTTGTTTCAGATAACTCTACTTCATTTTCCTGATGACATCCAGTCAGTGCTTTGTCAGTAAGGGCAGATTACCCTGCCCCCCCCCCCCACCCGGCTTTACATTCCTCAATGTTTACACACTATCCTAAGAGCAAGTATAAAACCTTCATCTTCACTCACAAGGCCTATACAATAAGGCCTCCGTCAGACTCTCATGCCCTACCACTGTGCCCCTCACCGAGCTCCAGCTGGCCTTCCTCAAGCTTCTCAAATGCTCTAGCATCTTTCCTACTTCAGGGTATGTGAACACATTATTTCCTCTCCCTGACGTAGGTCTAACTCTTCAAAACAAACAAGCAAACACAATGAATGAACCCTTTCACCTGGCTAACTCCCATTCATCCTTCTGGTCTATGCTTCAATGTCACTTCCCTCAAGAACCTTCCCTGATGCCTCCTCAGGCTTGGCTGGCTCCCCTTTACATCTTCTCATTTTTTTTTTTTGGCAGTTGGCTGGTAACAAGGATTGAATCCTGGACCTTGGTGTTCTTAGCACCACATTCTAACCAACTGAGCTAATCAGCCAGCCTTCTTCTTTTCTTTTTTTTTTTTCCTTTTTGTCTTTTTTACTGACCGGTAATGGGATCGCGACCACCGCGGGTTCGGATCCTATATAGGGATGGCCGGTGTGCTCACTGGCTGAGTGCGGTGCAGGCGACACCAAGCCGAGGGCTGCAATCCCCTTACTGGTCACACACACACAAAAAAAAAAAAAAAAAGAAGGGGGAGGAAGACCAGTCAGAGGCTGTTGCAATACTTCAGGAAAGAAAATAGAAGAATATGAATAAGGACAGAGCTGGTAAGGATGGAGAAGATGCGACTGGTTCAAGAAATACTAGGCAAAAAAGGTGGATTTGGTGATTAAATAGACACGTTGATTGAAGGCAGGACAAGAATCAAGAAAGAGCCACTGGCTGCTAAAATAGGTGACTGAGTAGATGTAGTGCTGCCAGCTAAGTAAGGAATCACTGGAGGAGGAGCAGCTTTAGAGAGAAGATGGTGATAATGACTTTGGGCACATAAAATCTGAAGTGACTAAGGGATTTGAGACAGTTGTCCAGCAGCAGCGATCCTCAAACACTAAAGCTCAGAAATAAAGGACTAGGAGTCAGCCTAACATGAAAGTGGAGAAGGTCACCCAGGAAAAGTTTGTAGAATAAACAGAGCAGTGGGCTGAGAACAAGGGTCCTCAGGACACCACTTTAAAGAGGCAGGCAGAGGAAGACGAACTCATGAAACAAGAATGGAAAGTCTGGAGAAGTATGTGGAGAATCGAGAAAGAATCATGTAACAAAAGCCGAGAGAGCTTTGAGAGGAAAAAAAACCCCAAACAAACAAGTGATCATTTGACAAATGCAGCAGAAAGGTCTAGGAAGATAAGGCTAAAAACTACCCATGGGATTTGGCAGATGGTAAGTGAAGCTGAGTGTGAATATAGATAAGATTATAGGTGGTGGCAGGAGTGGGAAGGGAGTAAGAGAGATCATGCTTGTTGACTTCAAATTTCCTAAAGTAGGTGAGGTTGTCTCTTGGAAGTAAAAGGGATGAGGTGGTTGAACAGGGGACTTCAGAGAAGAGTCAGGTTTTGGGAAAATTTCTGAAGTCAGGGGGAGAAGAAGCAAATTAGAGACTGAAAGGCTTAGTGGGGAGTGCTTGAACCCAGATTGAGGTTGGGAACTCTGTGATGGAGCCAAAGAGCAATGTGCCTTTCTCTATCAGTTTGTAGGCACAAGCACTCATGTGTGTACACAGGAGAACATAATAACAGGAGGGAAGGAGCAGAGGAAGGCAGAGTATAGCACATCTCAGAGGTATAGTCTCCAAGGCAATGTATGCTAAGGGGTACGAGAGAATCGAGGGTGCTGGGAAGTGAGTGGTCCAGATAGAGCCAGGATGGGAAGCAAAACCAGGAAAGCATCGAAAGACCGAAAAAAAAAAAAAAAGGAAAAACGGACTGGTGGTGATATCTAAGAGGTTTCCCCATAACCCTCAGCAATTAATAAAAATAGCTAATGCCTATATAGTACTTATTGTATGTTTGATGTTATTCTTAGTACTTTACATATATTATGATTTAATCCTCATGACAATTCCATTGTAGCTATTAGAATTCCCATTTTACAGATGAGGAACTGAGGCCTAGACAGGTTAAATAACTTATCCAAGTTCATATAAGAGTAAGTAGCTAAGAGGGAAATTAAGTCTTCTCTTTCCAAAAAGGCAGAAACACCATCCACTCCCCTGTGTCAAACTGGGAATTCCCTAAGAACAAAGATGGAAGTCTGAACTATTATTTTTCATGAGTTATGGTAAGACCAGTTTTGAGGGAAACACACAGAAGGCCCTCACACAAATTTGCTGAATGAATGTCAGACTTTCCATCCAGGAAATTGCTTGACAGGAAACACTACTTTGGGGTCTCTTCTGCTAAATCTTAAGAATGAAATCCTCTCTCTAGTCCTCATCAACAACACAAACAGCTCACGGCGTTTTCAGGTTTGCTGGGTTGAAGCTGAGAGGCTGTTCAGGAATACCTAGGCCAGGGGAGGAATAAAAGTGCTCCCAGATTCTGTGTGGCTGATAAGGGGAAAAAAAAAGAAAGAATCAAAAAATGCTCCCAGAGGGGCTGGCCCGGTGGCGCACTGCTACAGTGCGCCGCTTGGGAGTGCGGGGGCGCTCCCGCCGAGGGTTCAGATCCCACATACAGACCAGTTCCCGCTCACTGGCTGAGCGAGGTGTGGGCGCAACACCGAGGGTTGCGGTCCCGTTGCCGGTCCCGGTCCAGTACGGGCGCGACACTGAGGGTTGCGATCCATTGCCGGACATGAAAAAAGACAAAAAGGAAAAAAAAAAATGCTCCCAGAGTAGGAGACCGATTTAATTGAGGTCAGAAGCCTCCTGGAGTCTGTCCTGAAGCAGGACTCACCCCAGTTGTTTGAGGTAAATAGTAATTAACTTTCTTCACACTTCAGCTGGGCTGGTTTGACAAACTAGAGTGAAATGAAACAGGAACATATATTGGCATTTCCCACTGACAGAGCCAACCATCGCTCATCCTATAGAGATTGCTTAGTAAGCCATTCAAGGCCCCCCTCTGGCCATCAATCTCTCTCTCTCTGCCCCTCTTTGCAAACTCCTAACTCAAAACTCATCAGGCACCAGTGCCTATGCCTCATGCTCATCTCTGGCTTGGGTTCTTGCTTTTCATCCTATCTAGGCAGGGTTGGTCTCCACGAGGTTCCTTCCCCAAGGTCGCCGTCCCTGGCATTATCTTGACTAACCAGACTAGACAAGGTGCCCTGGTACTTTCCTTTCACAGCTCTTACCACAAAAGTAATTAAATAGCTACTTGACTATTTGGTCAATGGCTGTCTCCCCACCAGACTGTGATCTTTGTGAGGCCCAGGATTGCACCTGTTTGGCTAACGTCTGTATCCTCAGGATCAAAGAGTGCTGGTTGTGGCATATACTCTAATATTTGAATGACTATAGGAGTAAATTTTTTCATTGCTAGAATCCTTTTTCTTCAAGGCCTATATCAAATGTTCTCTCTTTCACGAAGAAGTTGTGAATTTCTCGAGCTGGAATAAACTGCTCCTTCTCATGGATTCCTACGAAAGAGTCTCTCCAGCCTTTAAAACAATTCTTATTTCACTGTGGCTAGTATCATACTGGTCTGCGCCGGGGTCTGTCCTCCCGTGGACAGGTAGGAGCGACAAGCAGGCCTCTTCCTTGAGGCCCAGCGCCCGTGCGGGCGCGGCTGGTCGGACAAGGCTGCAAGGAGGCGGCTCGGGGCCCTGCCGGGGGAAGGGCGCTGGCCCGGCTTACCTTCTCTTTGACCGCCTGATAGCTCTGCTGCAGCCAGCTCCGCCACCATCCCACGTCCTCTCTGTGGAAGACAGACACATCTGGCTGCCCCGCGGTGCGACTCCTACCCGCCCAATGATAGGGTTTTAGTTTCCCCCTCAGAAGTGGCCCGCGGGCCGAGGCTTCGTAGGCCGCTTCCCCGCCCCTTCACACTGAGACTCCACTCCGCCCTTTCAACTCTGTCCTCGCCCGCGCTGACCTCCTGTTCCCCTCAGGGACCCTGGCCCAGCACCCCAACCCTGGGAGAATTCAGGCCCCAACGCCTGGAAGCAGAACGACAAGCTCACCCTTCCGCCATCTTGCCTCATGACATCACCACTATTTACTGACCTTTGACTTCCGACACGGCACCGCCCCCTCAAGCACCGCCCAGGAGCGCTCGGCCCGATTCTTGCGTCGGCACCGCCCTCAGCCCAATCGCGGCTCCGCTCCATCTCTAGGTCCCGCCCCCCGGAGCACTGTCCTGTCCTGTCCAGAGTAGGCCCCTAAACCCCGCCCCCTGGGCGCTCGGTCCAATCCTCATTCAGTTTTGTCCTCAGGCCCCACCCCCACCAACCTCGACTCTTCTGTCCGTAGCAGCTGACATCCGTTACGGTGGCTTCCGTGCGCCCTGATCGGCGCGCTAGCTGGACGGCGGAGAGTTGGGAGCCGAGGGGAGGACGGGAGGGAGCCGGACTGGAGCTCGAACTTCTGGATCCCGTGGGACCTCCCCCCTTTGTGAAAACAGCCGCGTAGCAGCTGCCTGGTGTCTTCGGGCAATTCAGCGATCGCAGACTGCGGGGCTCTAGGCCGGAGCTGGCAGGAGTGTGGAGAAAAATTCGGAGGCGAATTCGATGCAGTCTCTGGCGGGCTCCCAGGATATTGGGGAAACAGATACAAATTCTGTTACTTGTGGCCCAGCTCAGAACAATGCGAGCTGGATGTGGTCCAGAGAAATCCGGAGACCTCCTGGAGGAGGGGGATTGAGTTTTCCACTGAATTTGGTAGGGAAAGAGAGAGAGAGCTTCCATAGCTCCCTCCGCCTCATCTAGTACCTGCATCTGTGCCCACATGCGTTGCCTTTCCTCCTGCAAGCATGCAGTTTCGCTGAGGTCTACCCCTTCACTTGCGCACTGGATCCCATAGCTTCTTGTCTGCCTAAGGAAGTGGCTCTAGTAATTCACCCCTCCCCCATATTCACTTGTTTCCCTCCTTACAGGATTATTTCTGTCATTTTACATGCTGTTAATCCCATTTTAGAAGGAAGCAAACAAAAAACATCCCTCTCCGGACCCCACACCCTACTCCCCTTTACAGCAAAACCCCTGAGATGCCTAGAGTCACTGTCTCCAACTCTCTTCTCTCTTGTATTCACTGCAGTCAGGTTTTTGCTTTTCCAGAATGCATTGAAATAACTTTCGTTAGGGTCACCAAGAGCAATGGCCAATCTTCATTTTTTTTTCTCTAAGTTTTTATGGAGACAGGGTCTTGAGCTTTCACGACCATTCTTTTTTAAACTTTTTTATTTTAAATTTTATTTGATTATTAAAATTTTTAATTGACGCATAATAATTGTACATATTTATGAGGTACTGTGTGATATTTTAATACATGTTTACAATGTATAATGATCAAACAGGTTAATTAATATATCCATTACCTCCAACATTTATCGTTTCTTTGTGTTGGGAACATTCAAAATCTTCTAGCTAATCGAAAGTATGCAAGAAATTGTTGTTAATTATAGTCGCGCCACAGTGCACCCTACAGTACACTAGATCTTATTCCTCCTATCTAGCTGTAATTTTGTGTCTGTTAACCAGCCTCTCAATATTCCCCTCCCCTTCCCAGCCTCTGGTAACCACTATTCTGCTCACTACTGCTATATGATCAACTTTCTTAGCTTCCACATATGAATGAGAACATGTGGTATTTCTCCTTCTGTTCCTGGCTTATTTCACTTAACATAATGTCCTCCAAGCTCAACCATGTTGGCAATGGCCGATTTTCTTTTCTTTTTTTTTTTACCTTTTTGTCTTTTTTCGTGACCGGCAACGGATCGCAACCCTCAGTGTCGCGCCCGTACCGGACCGGGACCGGCTACAGGATCGCAACCCTCGGCGCTGCCCCCGCACCTCGCTCAGCCAGTGAGCGGCCAGTCTGTATGTGGGATCCGAACCCTCGGCGGGAGCGCCGCTGTGCTTCCCAAGCGGCGCACTGTAGCAGTGCGCCACCGGGCCGGCCCGGCAACAGCCGATTTTCAATCCTCGTCTTACTTGAACCATTGGTATCTTACTTGACAAAGCTGACCACTTCCTCCTCCTGCAAACACTCTCTTCACTTGGCTTCCAAGACCCCATGCCTTCCTGACTTCTTACCTCCTTCACTGCCGTCTCCTTCTTGGTGTTCTTTGCTGTTTTCTCATGGCCCTTCTTGTTGCTGGAATGGGACATTCTCAGGGATAGGGCTGTCTTTGGCACTCTCCCTTTAATGTCTATAATCATTCATTCCCCAGATGATCTCATCAAATCACATGATTTTAAATGCCATGTATATGCCTGACAACTCTCAAATTTTCCCTCCAACCCACACATTTTCTCTAAACATCAGGCTCAGTATGTCTATTTGGGTGTGTAATAGGCATGTTAAACTTAACCTGTCCCAAAACAAACTCCTGATGTGTCCACCTCAACTTCCTGCAAACTTCCCCACTTCTGTAAATGGCAAGCTCATTCCTCCAGGTGCTCGAGCCAGAAACCTGGGAGTTATCCTTGAGTCCTCAGTTTCTTTCATACTCCAAGGCTAATCCCTCACCAAATCCAGTTGGCTCTGTCCTTAAAACAAAACCAGAATCTAGTCACTTCTTACCACCTCCACTACTACTATGTAGATCCAAGCCATCATCATCTCTCACCTAGTTGATTGCAAGGTGTCCACTTTAAAAAAAATTTTTTTGTGACTAGCCAGTATAGGGATCTGAAACCTTGACCTTGGTTTTATAACACCATGCTCTACCATCTGAGCTAACTGGCTAGCCCCTGCATCCACTCTTGCCTTCCTTAAATCTAGTCAATTTGTCCTGAAAGTAATATATATATATATATTTTAAAAGATGACCGGTAAGGGGATCTTAACCCTTGACTTGGTGTTGTCAGCACCATGCTCAGCCAGTGAGCGAACCGGCCATCCCTATGTGGGATCCGAACCCTTGGCCTTGGTGTTATCAGCACCGCACTCTCCCGAGTGAGCCACAGGGCCGGCCCCTGAAAGTAATATTTTAAAAGATGTTGTCAGTGGGAATGTAAAATGGTGTAACTGCTGAGGAATAAAGTAAGGCATTCCCTCAAAAAATTAAAGATAGAATTACCATATGATCCAGCAATTCCACTTCTGGGTATATACCCCAAAGAATTCAAAGCAGGAACTCAAACAGATATTTGTGCATCCATATTCATAGCAGCTGATGGAGTTTGGATGTGTTGTCCCCTCCAAAACTCATGTGGAAATTTGATCTCCAATGTGGCAGTGTTGGAAACTGATTGAGTCATGGGGGCGGATCCCTCATGAATGGATTAATGCTCTCCCTGGGGGAGGGGGGATTAATGAGTGAGTTCTTGCTCTATTAGTTCCCGTGAGAGCTCATTTCTTGAGAAGACCCTGGCACCTTCTCTCTCTCTTGCTTCCTCTCTCTTGCTTCCTCTCACCATGTGATCTGCTTGTACCCACTGGCTGGGCCGAGCCCATGGCGAAATTTGGTTTTGTTTGTACAGGTTCACAGCTGGAAGGACTTTTGCTTTGGGTCTAAGATGAGACTTTGGACTTCGGACTTTTAAGTTGGTGCTGGAGCAAGCTAAGACTTTTGGGACTGTTGGGATAGAATGATTGTATTTTGTATGTGAGAGAGACATGAGTTTTGGGGGGCCAGGGGCAGAATGATGGAGTTTGGATGTTTTGTCCCCTCCAAAACTTATGTGGAAATTTGATCTCTAATGTGGCAGTGTTGGAAACTGATTGAGTCATAGGGGCAGATCCCTCATGAATGAATTAATGCTCTCCCTGGGGGAGGGGGAACTGATGAGTGAGTTCTCACTCAATTAGTTCCCGTGAGAGCTCGTTGCTTAAAAAGACCCTGGCTTCTTCTCTCTCTCTTGCTTCCTCTCTCTTGCTTCCTGTCACCATGTGATCTGCTTGTACCTGCTGGCTGCCTGCCACTTTCCACCATGAGTAGAAGCAGCCTGAGGCCCATGCCAGATGCAGCTGTCCCAGAATCATAAGCCAAATAAACCTCTTTCCTTTATAAATTACCCAGTCTCAGGTATTTCTGTTATAGCAACACAAAACGTACTAAAACAGCAGCATTACTCACAATAGCCAAAAGATGGAAGAAACCCAAATGTTCATCAACAGATGAATGAATAAACAATATGTGATATATTGGGCTGGCCCATGGCTCATCTGGGAGAGTGTGGTGCTGATAACACCAAGTCCATGGGTTCGGATCCCTATATAGGGATGGCTGGTTAGCTCACTTGGGAGAGCGTGATGCTGACAACACCAAGTCAAGGGTTAAGATCCCCTTACCGGTCATCTTTAAAAAAACAAAAACAAAAAACCACAATATGTGAATATATACTTACAATCGAATATTACTCAGTCTTAAAAAGGAAGGAAATTCTAATACATGCAACAACACGGATAAACCTTGAAGACATTATGCTAACAGAAATAAGTCAGTAACAAAGGGACCTTCCCAATAGCTCTAGGAGGTAGTAACTATTTTTAATCTCCATTTTATAAATGAAGCTGAGATTCAGAGAGGTGGAGTGACTTTCTCAAGGTCACACAACTAGGAAATAGCATAACTCTGATTTAAACCCAAGGCAGTCTAATAAAATCAGGTTTCTGCACATTTCATGTTATGTCTTAATTTCTTTTTTTTTTTTTTTCCTTTTTGTCTTTTTTCGTGACCGGCAACGGATCGCAACTCTCAGTGTCGTGCCCGTACCGGACCGGGACCGGCATGTCTTAATTTCTTACAGTCTTATGTCTTGCCTCCCCACCCAGATGATAAACTGCAGACAAGCAAGGACTGCATCCTGTGCTGTATTATATTTACCTTATTTTATTCTCCCACCCCCAGGCCTAGCACAGTGTTTGCTCATGAGGTTCTTAGTGTGTGGACTGAGTGGTACCCTCTGCTTGAATCTCTTTGGTCTTCCTCATCTGCTCATCCCACACTTCAACCCTTGGTGGCCTTCACTCACTAGCAATGTGGCCTTGGGAAAGTTAACTTCCCTAGGCTTTAGGATCTTCTTCATTCTTAAAATGGGGGTACGAATCCTGGTTGTTGTGAGGATTAAAGAAAATAAATAAAACACCTAACACATTGCATGGCATAAAGTCCTTAACATGGAAATTATTATTGACTTAGCCCCTTACCCCTGTCCTCAGAGACTAACACAATGCTAGGCACTGGGAGAGGGTCAATAAGTCTATTGAATTAAACAGTCTGTTGAAAGAATATCAGACTGGGAGTCAGAACTAGATTTTATTTATTTACTTATTTGTTTGTTTGTTTATTTATTGCAGCTGGCCTTGACCTTGACCCTTGACCTAGGCCTAGGTGTTACAACACTGTGCTCTAACTAACGGAGCTAATTGGCCAACCCAGAACTAGATTTCAATACTGGTTTATGGGCATTGGTCACTTATTCTCTGGAGCTTAGTTTTTTCATTGCCCTTGGGGTCTCTGAGTTCTTTTGTAGCTCTTAGGCAAAGTACGAATGCATGTAAATTCACCTCATTCCTAACCCTCAGACCCTCCATTGACCCACATCTCTCCTCCAGCACCGCTGGACCCCTTTTGGCAGGTATTTCTTGTCCTGGGATCCTGGCTTTGGCTCCCAGGGAGCCCTGACACTCATTGGCCACTAGATGGTGCTGTGGATTCATTTATGTGAAGCTACTCCCGGTCTCCAGGCAGGGCTGACAGGAGGGGTCCTAAAATGCCCCTCTGGCTCCTTTCCTTCCTCAGTGGAAAGCAGCCAGGTCCGGGATGATTCTGGGAGGTGGCTCAAACCTTTTAGACCTGTTAGACGTTTCCAAGGCCCAAGCCCGCCCTGGTTCTGTTGTAGGGATTCCAGCAGAGTCGACAGCAGGACTGGCTACGTAATTTGTGGGACCTAGTGCGAAATGAAAATGCCTAAGTTGCCGGTAGAAGCAGAACAGGGAATGCCTAAAAGCCAGCAAAGTGGTTCTAGTTCAGCCTTCTAATGAAGTTAACATTTCAGAAATTTTATGAGCTGGTTATTGAGAAATAAAACATTAAATTATATAAATTTACAATTAAGTAAATTATTTATAAACAAAGGTAATAGATATCCCCAAACTCATCACTATGTATTTTTATACATTTTGCTATCATTTATGCTCTTGAAATGGCTTAAACTTATTGTATCTATATGGTGGAAATACTGTATAATGGTGTGCTACTTACTGAATCTCTTCCCAACCCCGCACTCAGTGATGTCACATTGGTAGCTTCAAATCGATCGAGGTGAGAGTGTTTACACCATCAAAATCTACAAACACTACAAATCACCCTCCCCTTCCCCCCAGGCCAGTTGTTAAACTTTCACCAGTACACCCCTGGCCTAACATGCTGTGTGGTTTTGAGCGAAGTCTTGCTCCTTCCAGCCTCCCATGCATTTATGTATCACCTTATAATTTACAAACGGGGGGATCCTTTGTATGCCGGACACTGTTGTCTCATGAAACTCTCATAACCACCCAGGAGGTAGATTATTATGATCCAAAGAGCAAAGGATGTTGCCTCAGAAGAGCCGAGAGGAGTGGCTGTCACCAAGGTTCCCGGAAGGTGGCGCTGTGGACTGGATCAGGGGTAAAAGCAATATTTTTTTTTTTTTTTTTTTTTTTTTTGGTGGCTGGCCAGTAAAGGGATCTGAACACTTGACCTTCATGTTATAACACTGCACTCCAACCCATATTATCTTTCTGTGCCTCATTCTCCACACTGGTAAAATGATGATGATGGTAATAATAATAATGTCTTTTCAGCCACCTCCAGCGTTGTTTTGAGGACTCACACATCATAAGTCTGCTCCCTGGCTGTGTTCAGGAGTGGGCAGAGGAAAGATCTAGCCTCCTCTGGCTTCTGTAGAAGGACAGTAAGAGGTGAAAACTGGACTGTTCTTCTTACCACAACAGACAGCAAGGGTTTTTCCCAAAAGAGAGACTGGGGTTGGATGCAGATGGCCCAAATATCGACTGTCCTATGTACCCCATTTGCTGCCAAACACATATACACTCTGTGTCCCAAACTTAGACTTGCTTCCCAATTAGCATAAACAGCTATCATTTATACACTTAAAAACACTTTTACTCACTCCCCAAGGAGACACCCCAAATCCTTGATGTTCTTCCTCCAGTTGTCTTGCAATCCCTTCTCAATAATCTGCAATCTATGACTAAATGGTGAAGTTTATCTCTCTATATAACCACTTAGAGGCAATAGTGGCAGAAAGGGAGAATAAAGAGAAGGAAAAGTATTTAAAATATGTAAATATATACATTAAGGCAG
The DNA here is from genome assembly GCF_000696425.1 of Galeopterus variegatus. Lineage (NCBI taxonomy): Eukaryota > Metazoa > Chordata > Mammalia > Dermoptera > Cynocephalidae > Galeopterus > Galeopterus variegatus. The sequence continues at coordinate 100,199 of NW_007727759.1, read as the reverse complement.
GAAATTCAACTAGGAAATCCCATAATCCTCACCTCTGTAATCCACTTTAATGCTCATCTTGTATTTATTTACTTATGGCTGGTGCGTGGATCCGAACCCTTGCCCTTGATTTTGTAACATCGTGCTCTAACCACCTGAGCTATCTTCTTGTATTTATGACTTTCCTTCTTCACCATGTATTCCAGGTTCCATCTGCCTTCAGTCAGTAAGAGATGGTCAAGTTCTTTGCCCATGGGAGAGACCCAACCCTTCATTCTTGAGAGGTCTGTACCCTAGGAGATCCTCTTGTATTCCACTGCAGTATTCTTGCAGTAAATTTGATCACAGGATATTGTAGTAGGAGTAGGATCCTTAAGGAATACAGCAGAGTCTATCACGATACCTTCCTGCCTCCACTCTGTGATAACCTATTTCCCCTTGATAGTTAGAAAACAACTTATTCTCCCCTTTTTAACCTATTTCCCCTTAAAATCCTAGAAAATACCTCAATTTATTTTTTGCCTGTCTGTTCAGTGACATGAGATGCCCCAAATTGCTGAGTGGCAGTTTCAACTTCCAATTTGATGGGAAAATTGTGTCACTTGGTGGAGGCATTCTTCCTTTGAATACTAAAAGCTCTTAACATACTTCCCCTCCCTACAGACATGGAGCCCAGAAGCAAATAATTTTTGAGTGAGTCAAAAACTTTCCTTGTGAGAGGAACTACTGCTACATTCAACCCTTGGGTTCCGAACTATGTATCTGGCTAAGGGAGAAACAGTACTCTGTTCAGAGCACGCACTGCATCCTGTAGATGGCTCTCTATCTTACAAGGTGTTGTCTAACAGCTGGTACCTTTCCTGGGCCCTCAATAGGCCTTTCCACCATCCTAGAAGGCTGGTTCATGGAGCACAGCTTAGACCAGTGAGTCCTGTGGTATCAGCTCATGTCTTACTTATTTTCTTGTGAAGTGAATTCCATGGTCAGACACTATTGTGCGGGACACCAAGACCTTGTATTAGTTGCACAGGTGGAGGTTCTGGCAAAGAGGAGTGAGAGGCAGGGAAAGCAAGTCCAAACCCAGAGTAAGTACTTCCTCCAGTGAGACAAATTGCTGCTCCTGCATGAGCGACATGGTTCTATGTAATCAATCTGCCAACAAGTAGTTGGTTGGTTCCCTCAAGGTAGGACACCAAATCAAGGGTCCAGGGCTGGCTGCCGTGGGCAAACTGGGTGTCAGTAGTGGTGGTCGTCAGGATGGCCTTGGAGAGGGATATCCCTGTTCTTGAGCCCATGCATAATCTCTACTCCTGTCATTATGGTCCTTTGTCCATGAACACATTGGACAAGAACTGGACTGGCCGAGGGAAAAGGCCATCTGGTTAATATCCACAGAACATAATACCTGCCTATTTTTTTTTTTTTTTTTTTTTGTCTTTTGTCTTTTTCCGTGTCCGGCAACGGATCGCAACCCTCAGTGTTGCCCCTGCACCGGGCCGGGGACCGGCAACGGGACTGCAGCCCTCGGTGCTGCTCCCGCGCCTCGCCCAGCCAGTGAGCGGGAACCGGTCTGCATTTTTTTTTTTTTTTTTTTTTTTTGTCTTTTGTCTTTTTCCGTGTCCGGCAACGGATCGCAACCCTCAGTGTTGCCCCTGCACCGGGCCGGGGACCGGCAACGGGACTGCAGCTCTCGGTGTCGCTCCGGT
>NW_007727759.1:87862-98497 GCF_000696425.1 Galeopterus variegatus | reverse complement strand
CGTTTTTTTTTTTTTTTTTTTTTTTTTTGTCTTTTGTCTTTTTCCGTGTCCGGCAACGGATCGCAACCCTCAGTGTTGCCCCTGCACCGGGCCGGGGACCGGCAACGGGACTGCAGCCCTCGGTGCTGCTCCCGCGCCTCGCCCAGCCAGTGAGCGGGAACCGGTCTGCATGTGGGATCCGAACCCTCGGGCGGGAGCACCGCCGCGCTTCCCAAGCGGCGCACTTATCCAGTGCGCCACCGGGCCGGCCCATATCTGCCTATTTTTTTTTTTAAAAAGATGACCAATAAGGGGATCTTAACCCTTGACTTGGTGTTGTCAGCACCACACTCTTCCAAGTGAGCCACGGGTCGGTCCCTAAAATATCTGCCTATTATTAAGAACTTCCAGGGCTGGCCATCTTTAAAAAAAAACAAAAAGCTTCCTCCAAGATGGGATTCCACGGTGAACAATCATTTGGCATATCTGCTATCTCATGATCTGAGACCATTCTAAGAAATCCATCTTTCCCAAACCTCTTTATCACTGAGTTGCGATCTTTTAAGACCTTGAGCTGTTTAAACTATTAGTCATTGCTCGTGAACTGGTATAGATCTTGACCTCAGGCTAACTTTCCTTCCAGTCAAAGTGGACAATAAGATACACTACTTACAATCCCACCTGCTGAGGGATTTCCTTCTACACTATCCTTTGGGGCCATATGACCATTTCCATAAAACAATTTCTTGCTGTTTCAGAATCTGCCATCTAAAAACCAGCTTGTAATATTTTTTTCTATTACAGTGGAGCCTTGTCACGATCATTCATATAGACGTGAAGATTCTAATGGTCTGGGTCTATTCAAGCAGTTCTATCTTTGTTCCTCTATCCCCAACATTTTATATTCAAGCCTCTCATCTTGTTTCCTTCAGTAACCACTGCCTGTGATTCAGTGTCGATCCTGATTTTAGGACATCTCCCCTTCAAGACAAAGTGGAAAACCATATGCCCTGCTCCAAGTTCTGTCACCAGGAGGATTTCCTTTCTCTGCTCTCCTTCAGAGTCACCTTGAGTAGGGTACTCAAGCCATGATGGTCTGTTTCTGGCTTGTACCAGCACATTGTACAGAGCCATGTATAAAACAATTCCACGTTTTTTCCTTCCCTATCACCTGGGTTGAAGTCACTGTAACAATGTGGCAGGATGGGCACACTGGGAATGAAAACAAACAGCTCACTGCACCCTCAGGGCTGTTTGGGCCATGTTCTATATGGACCATTTCTATCTGAGAACTGCTGAGCATTGGTGGAACAGAAGAAACCCAAGTCATGAAAGGCAGCTCAGGCTGATAGGTCACTTGGTGTCCTATGGTCAGGTGTGCAGTCTACTACAGCTCAGTAAAAATCCATGAGCTATTTACCAAAAGAAAAATACTCATTGTGAATGAGGCACGGTTTTGTCTCCAAGACCTAAGGGCCTCTACAATGATCCCTCCACTAATGTTTGCAATAAGCTCCATACGGTGTCTTCATTTCCCTCAGGCATTTTTAGCCATGGATCTGTTCATCATCAGGGCTAAAAGGCTGAGCTACTTGCACTGCAGCTTGGACAAACTGGATAGGACTCTCTTGTCCTCTCTTGCTTTGTGCCTTACTCAAAGCTGGAAACTGGCAAATGGGTAGGAGTAGTACACCCAATAATGTTATATGTTGCCCCCAAATCCTAAGAGACCTATCAAGCATTGGGCTTCCTTCTTTGAGGAAGGAAGTCTAAAGTGCAGCAACCTGTTCTTTGCTTTGGAGGGAATATCTTGATGTGTCACAGATCATGTGACTCCTGGAATTTTAATGAAGTGGCAGGCCACTATATTTTCATTGGATTTATCTTCCTCCCTTTGACACCTGCTATTTTTCAATTTCAGTAAGGTGCCACCAATTCAGTGGAGCAGTGTGAAAGCCTGTGGGATGGAATGGCAAATGCTTGGATTGACTCTTGACCTCTATTCCACCCTCCTTCCATTCGAGGTGTTGTAAAGTTACACTACACACAACATTTCTCAGACTCCCTTGCAGCTAAGGTCCTGGATGTGAATTAGGTTCCTTCAAGTAGGTACACCCACATGAGATTTGGGAAAGCAGAAGTGAGGCAGAAGTCACCTTTTTGTGGCTGTGGCTGCTGGCAAGCAAGGTCTGCTTGCAATACCTAGAGGGTTTCTGTTTCCCATGCTGAACTGACTGGTACAGATGGTGGCAGAGTCAAGATTCCTGCAGACTCAATTAGGGTATAGAACAGAAAGGCTGGCTTTTCTTTGAAACAGGATTATAAAGCTAATTGCTTCTCATATTCTCTGTCACAATGGAGAAAAATGCATTTGCTTGATCAAGTTTTGGGCATTGTACTGATTTACTCCCCCTAAAAAACCACATCTGGAACAGCAGTTGCAACTGGAGTTGTCATTTGATTAAGTTTACAAGATCTCTCTGCCTTCTTCAAGACCATCTGTTTTCCACTGTCCAAACTGATGACAGGGATATGAATGTGACAGAAATCACCACCTCTGTATGTTTTGATGGTGGTTTTAATCTTTGCAATGTTCTCAGGATTTTTTATTTTAACTTACATTTTGGTGGGAATGAGGAACTTCAATGACTTTTACTTTGTTTCTCTAATAATAAAAGTTTTCAATCTGTGGTTGGGAAGCCAATGCAGGATTCTTCTGGTAGTTTAGAATATTTCTTCCAATTACACAAATGAGGGCAAAACTACCAGATAGACCAGGACAAGATCCACATTCAAGTGGACTTTGGTTAAAACTCCATTTATCACTTGACTCCCTATGCCTCATATGAGTATTGTCTCTAGCACTTAGCTTCTCACCTGTGCTTCTGTGACCTCCCCTGTACTCCCAGAGCTAGAAATCAGCAAACAGCACTTCCCAAGCTCCATTGATAGCTGGGCCCCAGTTAGGTTCTGCCAATGGGAGGCACTTGATTATATCTGAAGGTAGGAGGAAGAGAGAAACATTTATGCTTCAGGAAATGCTTTAGCTTTGGCAGCAGTGGGTCCTCCAGCATTGTCAGTAGTGAGAGTGGGATTGTAGCTTTCAGCCCAAGATTGGTAGCAATTTCCTGGGCTCTGGATAATGCCACCTTTTAAACTACTTCAGCATCTCCAAAGTCTTTGTAACCAAATCCCTGCACTAAATACATTTCTGCTTGAAATATGTAGAGTGATGTCTGTTTTTCTTGCTGGACACTGATTCATACATTTCCATTAGCCCACACTCTGACTTGTGCAGCACAGAGGCATTCTGGGTATCCAGGAATTAGTATCGTTAATTTCTGATTGTCCCCAAAAGGTCTAGGTATTTGTTCCAGCACAAACCCTTTGGAAAAGAGTGAGAGAAAGATTCATATTATGGACTTGTGTTGTTATTACTGGATCTTTCCTTAAGGGTTCTGTACTTTCTTTTTATCCAATGGTCTGTGCACTTGTGAATTGATTCGCATATGAGAATTGCATAAGAGATAACAATTGTCTATGGTGTCAATATATTCCTGTTTACTGGTCATGGTGACACTTTTGTCTTTTTCTGTTATTGTTATAAAAATTAAGTGGGAACTGGGCAGGCAGTCCATGATCAGTTAGTTGTTCCCAAAGATTTACATAGGTCAACGCACTCTGATTTCATGTCAAACCTGCTGCTTATTGGTAATCTTTCCCAATTTGTACTTGATGGGTAACTATTGCCACTTGGCCTCTACCAACTCAGAATCCTTCCAACCTCCTTGAGACCAGAGTCATTTCAATCGTAGACCCATCCACCACTATTCCTGGCTGTTTTAGTCCATTTGTGTTGCTATAACAGAAATACCTGAGACTGGGTAATTTATAAGGAAAAGAGGTTTATTTATTTTTATTTTTATTTTTATTTTTTTTTTAAAGATGACCGGTAAGGGGATCTTAACCCTTGACTTGGTGTTGTCAGCACCACGCTCAGCCAGTGAGCGAACCGGTCATCCCTATATGGGATCCGAACCCGGGGCCTTGGTGTTATCAGCACCGCACTCTCCCGAATGAGCCACGGGCCGGCCCGAAAAGAGGTTTATTTGGCTTACGATTCAGGACAACTGCATCTGGCATGGGCCTCAGGCTGCTTCTACTCATGGCGGAAAGTGGCAGGCAGCTGGCGGGTACAAGCAGATCACATGGTGAGAGAGGAAGCAAGAGAGAGAGAGGAGGTGCCAGGGTCCTTTAAGTAATCAGGTCTCGTGGAACTAACAGAGTGACAACTCACTCACTACCTCTGTTCCCCCAGGGAGAGCATTAATCCATTCATGAGGGATCCGCCCCCATGACTTGATCAGTTTCCAACACTGCCACATTGGAGATCAAATTTCCACATGAGTTTTGGAAGGGACAACACATCCAAACTTCCAAACTCCATCACTGGCTTAGAAAGGATGGTCAGCAAAGTGCTTTTTAATGATTTTGGCATTTCTCTCATCAACTGTCCTTTAGCTTTGGTAATGGAGGTGAATTCTGGGCCTTTTCAAGGAACATAATTATTGGGTTGGTCAGCAAGATGTATATATAAGTTCAACAAATCATTCTTGCCTCCTGAGATCTTTGAATTTCTTCCTCTAATTTATGCCAAGAGATTTCCACTGTCTTACAAACTAAGGATGATTAGCATAAACCAACACTTCAAGTTGCAAGAATGACAGCTGCTAGCTGTCAGCAGGAGTATGTTGGATGTACAATTGCCAGTAAGTACACTCAAATCAATAAATTCATTTTGATATAAAATTATATTCAAGCTTTCCTTAGTTAAGTACCCTCAAATTTATCTCCATAAATAGTCCTTTGCTTTTTCATTAAATAAAATAGCAAATTCCTGCAAGTTTTTTCTTTGGGCAGATCTACTCTTCTGTATTTTTGTCTGATTTTCATCCCCAGGACATGCTAGGTTTGGACTTTGGTTTTGGCCAAGGGAGAAGAAGGGACTTGTTTTCTCCAGCAATGAGGATAATTTTCTCAATTAAAGGAGGATCAAATTCTTCAGGCAAGGGAGGCGAGAACACATCCTTGGGGTTCGTTCAGGAGACAATCCTCTACATTCTCACTAAGAAATTTAATCTAGTCTCATAGCTTGGATTAAATTTATTAGAAAAACCTCTCTTAATTGACCTACACCTAACTGATTTGCTGGATTAAGTGATGCACTCCATGACCACTTTTTTTTTCTACACTTTTAAAAGAATTTGAGGTAAAATTCACATAACATGCAATGAACCATTTTAAAGTGTACAATTCAGTGGCATTTAGTGTGTCCACAATGTAGTGCAACCACCAACTCTCTTCAGTTTCAACGTTTTCATCACTCCGGGAAAAGCACTCCATACCCATTGAGAAATTATTCCTCATTTCCCCCTGCCCCACCCCCTGCTAAGTACTAATCTGTTTTCTGTCTCTATGGTTTGCCTATTCTGGATATATCACATTCGATAGTTAATTTTATGTGTCAACTTGACTGGATCAGGGGATGCCCCGATATCTGGTTAAACATTATTTCTTGGTGTATCTGTAAGGGTGCTTCCAGAAGAGATTAGCGTTTGAATAGGTGGACTCAGTAAAGCAGATTGCCCTCCCCAATGTGGGTGGGCATCATCTCATAGAACAAAAGACAGAGCAGGGAAGAATTGACCCCTTCTCTTCTGTCTTTTGCTTCAGCTGAGACATCTCATCTCATCTTATCCTGCACTCAGACGGGGATTTATACAGTCAGCTCCCCTGTTCCTCTCAGGCCTTTGGACTTGAATTACGCCACTGGCTTTCCTGGGTCTCCAGCTTGCAAATGGCAGATTGTGGGACTTTTCAGCCTCTATAATCTCATGAGGAATTCCTCAAAATAATCTTTCTCTCTCTCCTATTGGTCTGTTTCTCTGGAGAATCCTGACTAATAAATCATATAAAAAGAATCACATAAAATGTGACCTTTTGTGTCTGGCTTCTTTTACTAAGCATAATGGTTTTTAGGTTCACACAAGTTCTAGCATATATTAGTACTTTGTTCCTCTTTTTTTTTTTTTTTTGTCTTTTTTCGTGACCGGCAACGGATCGCAACCCTCAGTGTCGCGCCCGTACCGGACCGGGACCGGCTACGGGATCGCAACCCTTGGTGTTGCCCCCGCTCCTCGCTCAGCCAGTGAGCGGCCGGTCTGTATGTGGGATCTGAACCCTCGGCGGGAGCGCCGCTGCGCTTCCCAAGCGGTGCACTGCAGCAGTGCGCCACCGGCCGGCCTGTACTTTGTTCCTCTTAATGACTGAATAATATTCCATTGTTTGTATATTCCACATTTTGCTTATCCATTCATCTGTTGATGGACATTTGGTTGTTTCCACCCTTTGGCTATTTTGTTGGGTTTGGTTTGGTGGCTGGCCAGGATGAGGATCTGAACCCTTGATTTTGGTATTATAAAACCATGCTGTATCCAAGTGAGCTCACCAGCCAGCCTGCTTCTGGCTATTTTGAATAATGCTGCTATAAACATTCGTGTACACATTTCTCTGTGGACATATATTTTTAACTTCTGTTGGGTATATATCTAAGGGTGGAATTGCTGGGTCATATGCTAATCCCATGTTTAACTTTTTGAGGAGCCCACCAAACTTTTTCACAGTGACTGCACCATTTTACATTCCCACCAGCAATGTACAAGTGTTTCAATTTCTTGACATCTTTGCCAATGCTTGTGATTATCTGTCTTTTTTTTTTTTTTTTTATAAAGATGACCGGTAAGGGGATCTCAACCCTTGACTTGGTGTTGTCAGCACCACGCTCAGCCAGTGAGCGAACCGGCCATCCCTATATGGGATCCGAACCCGGGGCCTTGGTGTTATCAGCACCACACTCTCCCGAGTGAGCCACGGGCCGGCCCCAGATTATCTGTCTTTTTGATCGAAGTCATCCTAGTGGTTGTGAAGTGGTATCTCATTATGGTTTTGATTTGCATCTCCTTAATGACCAATGATATTGAGCACATTTTCATATGACTATTGAACATTCTTATGTATTTTTTGGAGAAATGTCTATTCAAGTCCTTTGCCCATTTTTATTTGGATTTTTTATTTTGTTTTTTTGTTTTTGATGGCTGGCCAATACAGCGATATGAACCCTTGACCTTGGTGTTACAAAGTGGCACCTTAAGGCCAGTCCGTGGCTCACTTGGGAGAGTGCGGTGCTGATAACACCAAGGCCACGGGTTCAGATCCCTATATAGGGATGGCCGGTTTGCTCACTGGCTGAGCGTGGTGCTGACAACACCAAGGCAAGGGTTGAGATCCCCTTACCGGTCATCTTTTTAAAAAAAAACAAAAAAAACACCAAAGTGGCACCTTAACCAATTAAGCTAACTGGCCAGCCCATTTGCCAATTTTTATTTTTTATTTATTTTTATTTATATATATATATATTTTTAATTGTATTTTGTCGATATACAATGTGGTTGATTATTGTGGCCCATTACCGAAACCTCCCTCCCTCCTCCCTCTCCCCCCTCCCACCCAACAATGTCCTTTCTGTTTGCTTGTCGTATCAACTTCAAGGAATTGTAGTTGTTGTGTCTTCTTCCCCCGGGTTTTTTTTTAGGGGGGGGATTTATTTATTTATTTTTAGCTCCCACCAATAAGTGAGAACATGTGGTATTTCTCTTTCTGTGCCTGACTTGTTTCACTTAATATAATTCTCTCAAGTTCCATCCATGTTGTTGCAACCATTTGCCAATTTTTAAATTGGATTGTTTGTCTTTTTGTTGTTGAGTTATAAGAGTTCTTTATGTATTCTGGAATCTTATCAGATATATAACTTGCAAATACTTTCTCCCCTTCTGTAAATTGTCTTTTCACATTCTTGATAAAACAAAAGCTTTTAATTTGCTGAAGTCAAATGCATCATTTTTTTAAAAATTATGTTGCTTGTGCTTTTGGTATCAGATCTACGAATCCATTGCCAAATATGAAGTCATGAAGAATTACCCCATGTTTTCTTATAAGAGTTTTATAGTTTTAGCTCTCTTTGTTTAGGTCAGTGATCATTTTGGGTAAATTTTTGAATATGGAGTGAGGTACGGATACAAATTCATTTATTTTGCACGTAGTATCCAGTTGTCATAGCACCATTTGTTGAAGAGACAACTCTTTCCCCATTGATCTTGACTTTTTTTGTTGCAAGTCAATTGGTCACAAATGTTTGGGTTTATTTCTGACTCTAAATTCTATTCCTTGGTCTATATGTCTATCCTTATACCAGTACCACACTGATTACAGTAGCTTTGTAGTAAGTTTTGAAATCAAGAAGTATGAGTCCTCCAATTTTGTTTTTCTTTTTCAATAATGTTTTGACTATTTGGGGCCCCTTGTAGTTCTAAATGAATTTGAGAATTAGTTTTTCCATTTTCTGCAAAAGAGGCCATTGGGGTTTTAATAGGTATTGCATTGAATCTGTAGATTGTTATGGGGAGTATTGTCATCTTAACAATATTAAATTTTCCAATCCATAAACATGGGATGCCTTTCTATTTATTTAGTCTTATTTAATTTCAGCAATGTTTGCTTGTTTCCAGTATATAAGTCTTTCGCTCCCTTAATCAAATTTATTCCAAGGTATTTCATTCTATTGTGAATGAAATTGTTTTCTTAATTTCCCTTTCAGATTGTTCATTGCTGGTGTATAGAAGCAGAACTGATTTTTATGTGCTGTTCATGCCCTCTTTAAATATACCAACTGATGTCTGCAGCATGTGGAATACTTTTGGTTAGTGGGCTACACTCTAGCATGTGCTGACAATGCTGATCCCACCAGCTGAGATATGCTTACCAATATTCATTTTCCACTCTCCTCCTCCCCCACCTCCCTCCTCCTCCTCCTCCTTCTTTGGTGGCTGGCTGGTACAGGGATCAAACCCTGGACCTTGGTGTTATCAGCACCGAGCTAACTGGCCAGCTCCCACTTTCTTTCTTACTAACAGAATCATGGTTTTGTTGGAAACAGCAATATGTCCAGCTAAATAATTACATTCTCCAGCCTCTCTTATAGATAAGGATGGCCATGTGACTGCATTTTGGCCAACAAAATGCAAGTAGGAGTTATTGGGTAGGGTTTCCAGAAAACCTCCTTCAAAACATGGGCTATCTCTTTTTGAGGCGAAGCGGCGCTCGGCAGGTGCTCAACATTTAGGGAAGCAAGGATGGAAGCAACCACACTGTCAGGAGGCCATTGAATACACCAGGTCTACAAGTTCATTAGACAAAATTCTAGAACCACAGGAAAGACATTGTATCAACGTTTGAACAGGGCCATCAGTTTTTGAGAGAAAGGGAGCAGTACCTGTTGGAGTGGCTGCTTGAGCTAGAGCAAGAGGTCACTGATGGGAGGAACAGCCGTGTCACCAAGGGCTCTGAGGAGGTGGCTTGGTGTGGGACCATGATTTCTGAGTTGGAGAAGAAGGCTCAGCAGCCAGCACTTGAGTGTTTACGGGTATTTTGTACTGATACTTATTTCATGACTTCTTGATATGTCGTGGACTAAGAAAGGTATCCCCACAAGAAGTTCTGGATTGAAAAACCTATCAGTCCTACAATCAAAAAGCTGGCAGAAGAATTTTCAGATAAACTTCTCCTTTTACAGAAAGAACTTGGAGGATTCCATGGAAAATTGATAAGGGATCTGGAATATGAGACAAAAACAATTACTCGAGAAACATGGCGGCGGGAAGGGAGTGAGCCGCCCACGCCCCACGCCAGCAGGATCCCAGAGGCCACCAGCAAGAAGAGGAACTCAGAAAGCCTGATGGTGAGTCAGAATCTCTGGTGGCCTTGCTTGCACCAGGGGTAGCTGTTACTACCCAGGTGGATTGCTCTGAAGGATTGCTGAGACCTTGAAGGGGACTCTCATAATATGTGCACTGAGGTTTGGAGTGTGTGCCATTTTGTGAAATTTACAAAATCCTCCCTGGGAAGAAGCTACGGGGAGCGGCCGCCACTCGGCGCCGACCTCGCAGCTGCTTCCCTCAGCACCGGGCCAGTCCACGCAGCCCTGCCGCCGGGACTCGGGGTCTGGTGACTGCGGTATCTGCCGGGGAGGGGGCGGCCCCGCGCGCCGCTGGAAGCGAGCCGGAGAGAGTCTGAGCAGGCTGTGGCACGACCAGGAGCTGGGAGCGTCAGGGACAGCAAGAGGCGGCCGGGGAGGCTCTGGCAGCGGAGGCTGCTGTGGGAGCTGAGACTCATTGGAGGGAGCGGCGCAAATGCCCCGCCATCTTCCTGGTAGTCAATTTTGGACTTGTCTGACACTAGCATCCAACTGAGTAGGCACTAAGGTAGCCATACCAAATTGGCAACCCCAGCAAAATCTTAGTCAGGCAACAGTGTCAAACCTGTGGACTGTGAAACCCCCTGCCACAATGAATAAACATCAAAGAAAAGACACCAGAAACACGAAAAATCAAGAAAGTACACCACCCAAAGATAATAAATCTCAAGCTCTAGATCCTATAGAACAAGAAGCCCTTGAAATGACTGACAAGGAATTTCAAGTGATAATTCTAAGGAAACTGAATGAGATACAAGAAAACTGAGCTAGACATCACAATGAAACAA
>NW_007727759.1:87200-87423 GCF_000696425.1 Galeopterus variegatus | reverse complement strand
AGAAGCGTCAAATCACCTATAAGGGAGCCCCAATCAGGCTAACATCAGACTTTTCATCACAAACCCTAAAAGCCAAAAAGGAATGGGAGGATATATTCAAAATACTAAAAGCCAGAGATTGTCAGACAAGAATACTCTACCCTGCTAGGCTATCCTTCCGAAATGAACGGCAAATAGTATATTTCTCAGACAAACAAAAACTGCGGGAGTTCACCACCACACG
>NW_007727759.1:85074-85537 GCF_000696425.1 Galeopterus variegatus | reverse complement strand
AGCCTATACACTGGGGAAGAGACTGCCTCTTCAGCCAATGGTGCTGGGAGAACTGGATATCCATTAAATTCAATGCAATCCCCATCAAAATTCCAATGACATTTCTCTAAGAAATGGAAAGAACTATCCAGGCATTTGTAAGAATGAAACTAGATCCATACCTTTCACCATATACTAAAGTCAACTCAAAATGGATTAAAGATTTAAATATGCACCCTGAAACAATAAAACTTCTTAAAGAAAACTTAGGAGAGAGACTTCAGGAAATAGGTCTGGACACAGACTTCATGAATAAGACCCCAAAAGCACGGGCAACCAAAGGAAAATAAACAAATGGGATTATATCAAACTAAAGAGCTTCTGCACAGCAAAAGAAACAATTAACAGAGTTAAAAGACAACCAAAAGAGTGGGAGAAAATATTTGCAAAATATACATCTGACAAAGGATTAATATCCAGAATA
>NW_007727759.1:49848-84074 GCF_000696425.1 Galeopterus variegatus | reverse complement strand
GGGTTGCGATCTGTTGCCGGTCACGAAAAAAGACAAAAAGGGAAAAAAAAAAAAAAGAAGGAAAAAATAAAATAAAATAAAATAAATAAATTAAAAAATAATAATAAAAATAAAATGGAAAAAAAACAAACAAACATGGGCTATCTCAGTTGCCATATACCTTTTGTCCCTTTATATGCCTCCTCTCCCTTCCTGGAACTTGGCTTTAATGACTGGCACTCCAGAAGTCATCCTGTGTCCACAAGGGAACCTCAAATATGAAAGCTATGTGGTAAGGATAGTAGAACAGGATGACAAAAGGAACCTGGGTCCCTGATGATTTTATGGAACTACACAGCCGGGGCTGCCTACCTGTGGACTTCTCATCTCATGAGGAAAATTAAACCCAGAATTTAAGTTACATTTTTTCAGGTCTCTATTCCTTACAGTTCCTAATTTAATCTGAATTCCCTATCTGTTCTGAATTCCCTATCTGAATTCCCTATGTGTCCTGCAGGAAGCAGGACCTCATGGAGGAGGTGGGGTTTGGAGAAGTGAGAAAACATAATTTGCTGGCTAGAAAACGGGTGACCCTTTTAATGCAGAAGTGAAATATTTATTCAAAATGTTGCTTCTTGGAAAGCACATCATAAGCTAACTAAGGTGGTATCTTTTGGGGCGGCCGAAGTAAAATTCAGATTGTTGGTGCGTGTTGGCTCCATCACTTCTTGCCACATTTAGCAAAGTCCTTTGACAGAAAGATGAACTCACAGTAGAGTTAGCCAGCTTGCAAGAAGAGATGATAGGAGCATAGCTTTACTAAGGAAGGAACTCTGCCTAACGCCTAATCTGTAAGTTGACTAGAACCCTATAATTTGGTCTTGCACAGCTGAAAAAGCCACCTGTTTCCATATTCCAAACTGAACAGATTATTAGTGATGGCAGCAAAGTGGCCACCTTGGAAGGAGTTAAAAACTGTAGCTCCATGCCTTTGTTAAAGCCAGCCTTCAGGAATGAGATCACCCATTTTCTCAAGGAGGCTGAAGCAGTGGCCATTAAGACAAGAAGGGACTGACGGGCAGAGCTCAGAGGTCAGCAATAAAGAGTCAACAGTTCTCAGGCTTAAAAATTAGGTCTAGAGGAGAGTTTTGACTGTAGCTGTTTGTGTATGGAAGCAAATTTACTAGAAGCAAAGAGGCTAGAAGCCTACTAAGCTTTTGAGTGATCATGTTGTAAAGCAATGCTATGGGCTGCCTGGTGAAAGCCTGTGACTTTTCAACCTTCAAGCCCCGCCCCCCGGGTCCCCTAAATCCACACTGGCAAGAGGCAGACTATGCTGGTCTATCAGTCAGAATCCAATCAGGGGAAAGAAACAACATCAATTATTTTAAGAAAGAGAATTTAATATAGATAATTATTAACCTGGTGTTAGAGAACCAAAAAGGCAAGAAGGGAGGGCCGGCCTGTGGCTCACTCGGGAGAGTGCGGTGCTGATAACACCAAGGCCACGGGTTCGGATCCCATATAGGGATGGCCGGTTTGCTCACTGGGTGAGCGTGGTGCTGACAACACCAAGTCAAGGGTTAAGATCCCCTTACCGGTCATCTTTAAAAAAAAAAAAAAAAAAAGGCAAGAAGGGAAATTAAAGTATCACAAAGGGAGTAACTGCCAGAAGTAGCTACCACTCCTATCGCTGTGGATCACAAGGAAGAAGGGGAAGTCATTTCAGTTTACAGGCTGGAACTAGAGTTGCCAGGCAAAATACAGCATACCCAGTTAAGTTTGAATTTCACATAAACCACAAATAATATTTTAGTCTAAGCATGCACCATGGGATATTTGGAACATATTTATGCTTTAAAAAAATCATTGTTTATCTGAAATTCAAATTTAATTGGTGCTCAGAGTTTTTCTTTGCTAAATCTGGAACCCAGACGTTTGTGGAGAGGAGGCTGCTTGGCAGGGACAGGTATCTCTGAGGGGCCACAGTGAAAGGTGATTCTTTGAATGGTATAAAAGTACAAACTGAAATCAACTGCTGATACTGGAACAAACTGTAGCTGCCAGAGTGAAAAATAATTGCTGAGGAGATGTTGACAGGAATAGGAAGTAGACAAGAAGAAGGATACCCCTTCTCCCTCTTCCAGCTTTATGGTTTCCGTCTGGTGTTCTCTATTGACAGCTGGCAAAAAAGAATGGTGGTTTCCAGAGTCTCAGCTCTGGCATCACAAAGAGCATACGCAGTGGATTTGAAGCGGAGACACAATACATTACAAACCAGCACAGCTGGGCAGCTGCCAAGAAAAACATTTTCTCCAATGCCCACCTGAGATGTGGACACGGAGAACAATGGACTAGGAAGATCCATCCAGAGAAGAGATTCAGCGGCTGGCTAATTGACTGGTAAAGAATTTACAACCCTCAAGGTGCTGATATTACCAAGGTCCAGGGTTTGATCCCTGTACCAGCCAGCTGCCAAAAACAAAAAAACAGAACAAAACAAAAAAAGAACTTACAACCCTGCCTGGGCTGGGAATTCTCACTATTCCTGCCATAGGGTTTTTAATAATTGCCATGGATAGTGACTTCAGGGGTTTCACAATCTCTCTCTCTCTCTCTCTCTCTCTCTTTTTTTAAAGATGACTGGTAAGGGGATCTTAACCCTTAACTTGGTGTTGTCAGCACCACGCTCTCCCAAGTGACCTAACCAGTCATCCCTATATAGGGATCCGAACCCATGGCCTTGGTGTTATCAGCACCACACTCTCCAAAGTGAGCCACGGGCCAGCCCCTACAGGCCATGACATTATAGCTCCTTGTTGGGAGGAGGGCAGCTGGAGCATACCTCTGTTGCAGTACAAGCTATCCATAGCCTAGCATATTGCTCTTGACAAATCAGATGCCTGCTGACCAGATGTGCAACTTCTATTATTGCATATTGTTGGGAAATGCACAGCTGTTTCTTATTTTGCTATTCAAGTATCCCACACATCCACTCTCAATGGAAACCTGAAGGTACCCCAATATATTAGTCTGTTTTCTATCACTTTAATAGAATACCTGAAACTGGGTGTTTTAGTCCGTTTGTGTTGCTATAACAGAAATACCTGAGACTGGGTAATATATAAGTGATCACTTTGATTTTTGCAATTAATTATATATTTCATTTATACGAGTCAGTGAAGTTTTATTAAGTTTCAAATTTTATTTTTATAAAAAAACATAATAGTACATTGGAATGTATCAGTATTAATGTGCTATACTAACACTTAAAATTGTTTCTATTTATAGCTATTTGACTTATTTATGCTAAAAAATGTGTTGGCTATTCACTTCATACTGCTTCTCTCCTGGAAACTGGAAATGCAAAGAAAAATATGATATGACAACTAGCTCAAAATGACAATTAGGGTGATAGAAAGCACAGGGCAAGGAAGCTGCCAAGTGGAAGTAAACACCTGAGTAGAGTCCTAAAAAGTGATTAAGTCCAACTAATTCAAAAAAAGAAAAGAATAGGATTGTAAAGAAAAGATATAATATGTCCAATGTCTCCAAATTATGAGAATGCATGCTGTTTTCAGCATTAATCCATTCATGAGGGATCCTCCCCCATGACTCAATCAGTTTCCAACACTGCCACATTGGGGATCAAATTTCCACATGAGTTTTGGAGGGGACAACACATCCAAACTCCATCACTGGGTAATTTATAAGAAAACAAAATTTTTTTCTTATAGTTTTTGAGGCTGGGAAGTCCAAGACCCAGAGAACACATCTGGAGAGGGCTTTCTTCTTGGTGGTAACTCTCTACAGAGTCTTGTGGCAACACAGGGTATCACATGATTAGAATGGCAAGAGCTAAAGCTCTTTTAGGTGCTCTCCTTACAAAGCCCCCAGTCCATGCCCATGACACCCATTAAACTATCAACCCATTACTCTGTGAATGGATCAATCCATTCACAAGGGCACAGTCCTCTGATTATATCACTTCTGAAAGGCCCTACCTTTCAAATACTATAATTGGATTTCCCATCCTCTTAACACTGTTATGATGGAGATCAAGTTTCCAATACATGAACTTCTGGGGGACACATTTGACTCATAACACCTCAAGAACAGGCAAAGTGTCCGTAGTTCCTCAGTTGGCTCTCTTTTGAAAGAAACTATCTAATTGTTCTAGGTGCTTCTCACTAGGACAGATGTTGACAGTGGCTGGCCACAATAAATGCAGAGCTAATACTAGAGAGAATACAGTTATCTGTGGTTTTAAGTTCAGCACCATAGCAACTGCATGACCACCTTCTTATAAATGGCCCCTGTAATAGGCCACACACTTCTCAAATCCTGGCGGTGCGCGTAGTGTGGCTCCCCAGTGAGAGCTTGAGTATCCTCAGTTTTGCTCACTGCCGAGGCTTCCTGAATGTGGAACTGGACAGTTTTTATTGGTGGCCTCTTCCTGACATCAGAACATGCTCTGTGACTTCCAGAGTGGCTATATACATGGTGTATTTGCAATTGTTCTGGCCCCTCCTGGTCTGGGGAACAATACAGATGGTCTTAGTAAGGAGGTATAGCCTTTTCCCATCTTCCCCAAATGGGAAACAAATATGGTTAATGTAAACAGTCTGGTGGTTGGTTATATCCATATGTGCTCCATGGTCCAGAATATGCAGCATGGTTGTCACTCCTCATTCAGCCTGGAGGAAAATATATATTGTCTTGTGACTACTCTGTTGAGTGATTTCATTGGACTCAAACTGTGGGAGACTACTGTCTCCTGTATGTTTCTGTCTACAATCCATATGGCACCAAGTTGGGAAACTGAACATCCCATAAATGCATCATTCATACAGAAAACAATGCAATTGGAGCAGACCCATGGGAGAAGCTTGCTGGATATCATCACAAAATGCCACCTTTGTTTCTCTCTAGAAATTTCCTTTTCACAGCCTATGGATTGGGCCACCTAAGGCTGAAAGACATTGCATGTTCAGTCAGCTGATCGTTCCTAACCGGGCATCACTTGAGGAACACATTTCCACAGGTCAGGAAAGGGGCACTATACATTTCTCTCCTGCTGTGTTTTCATGCAAAGCATTGCCATACCTTGAAAAGTAGTGTGCTCCTCACCCTACTCAAGTACCAGGCCCTTGGCCCTGTGCATGTATTAGTGGGAGGACTGTCGTGGTTTGGTGAAGAACACGTTTATAGATAGTGTCCTATCCTGGGTCAAGTATCGCATCACTAGGAACTTGGAGACAGATGGCACCACGACACCATCCCTTTCCCCAGATGGAACAAGCACGTCTACAGAGAACCATCATGCCAGAACATGTCCTGATGTTAAGGGTAGGGGGGTTGTTTTTTTCTTTTTTATAGAGCAAAAGCCACCCTGTGGGTATTCACAATTTGTCTCTAACCACTAGGGGTTTTCATGAATGTATCCTTTGTCACACTGCAGAAGAAGGTCAACTTCTTGACAGAAGCTGTCTCCCAATATCAGACAGTACTTAATAACTTGTCAGCTATCAGAGAGGGGGTTATGCTGATACTTAAATCAATTGCTCTGACATGTTAAAAACTAACAACAATCAGCTCAAGATACCCTATGATATTTTAAATCAAAATGATTAAGGAACAGAGAAGAGAAACAAACGGTGCCTGCTGCACTAGTTTTCTCATTCCCCTTTGGGAAGACAGGGTTGATTCTCCTCCCTTGGGAGGACAAATTGTCCCTTGGAGTTTTCAATTCTTTATTTTTTCTTCGGAGCCCCTGGGTTTTAGATTCTGCGTCATGGTGCTGTGCCATTCATGATGCTGTGTGTGCTGGATATTGGCACTCAGCATCCATTCCCACCTCCTTCTAGTGTCCCTGCCTGTGCTGCAGAAACTGGAAAGCTAAAATGCTACAGCCAGGGTTTGGAAGGCAGAAGGGAGGTGGAGGCCATCTTCCAGCTGCTTGTTGCTGATGGCAAGCATGACCGCAGAGGTATGTGGAGAGTCTGCGGCAGGGCTCCAGGGTCCAGTCACTAGCCTCGTGGGAGTTGAAAGGCTGTTTTGGGGGCAGCAATGGTGGTGGTGACTTCCCAATCCCTGGATTGCAGCCATAGCAGTGAGTTGTTGAACTCAGCAGATACAGTGATGGTCTCCTGATTTCTCACGTCCTTGCTTGCTGCAAAGATGGTAGCTACCCTGATGGATAGCTTGGAGTCATCTCACGTCCTTGCTTGCTGCAAAGATGGTAGCTACCCTGATGGATAGCTTATCCCGCAGAGTCCACTTCTCTAGCCTTCCTGGTAATTTCTATCACTTATTTCTTGGGTAAATCCTTTCTGTTTAAACTAGCCAGGGTGTTTTCAGCTTACAACAACTGAACTTTGAAAGATATACTGAGGTTCAGGGCATCCAATACTAAAGGTTTGTTGGTCTAGGTGGGGATAATAAGTCCCACAAAAGACCAAATCAGATCTAGGGATCATAATGCCCCTGGATATCCCCCATGCTTAGTTGCCAGGGCCATGCCCTCAAAAGCCCTTTTACTTTCACAGTAATCCAGCACAGGGCACATGTACCATAGCCATACAATTTGGATCCTGAAAGCAGGAGATGTGGAATGAATACTACAGGGTAAGTTCCATGTACAGTTGTAATTAAGGTGAATGCACCAATGACATGACTTCCCAGGATAGAAGATACAAAAGATGGAGCCTGTAGAAGCTTGGTGCTCTTCACTCCTGATGACTTCTTCATTGCCATGATGATCAGAAGTCCTTGGGACTAGAGCTGGCCTCTGAGAACTGAGTGGCGAGGAGAGCCACACTGGGAGGAAAGATGTAATTGCTGCTGCCTCTCTCTAGGTGTCTGGTTTTGCAAGACATAAGTAAACTGCTTTTCTTTGATGGATAGTACAGTGGTGTTTGGCTGACATTTTGCCACCTAAAATTATTAAGTTATTTTTAGAGCGAAGTGCAGTTTAGCCTTTGACAAGCTGCAAAAGATAACCTAAAACATTGGTTACAGCATGGCATTATAACACCAAGGTCAAGGGTTCAGATTCCTGTACTGGCCAGCTGCAAAAAAAAAAAACAAAAAACAAAAAACAAAAAAACGGTGTATATATATGTGTGTATATGTGTGTGTGTGTGTGTGTGTATCCTAAACCACCCCTTTCCATCTCTATCCGCCTCTACCCTAACCCCAGCTATCAGCATCTCTCAATCGTATCATATCTCTCCCCTGCCTAAGATCCTTCAAAGATGTTCCACCACACTTATAAAAAAATCCAAACTCCTTAACTTGGCCTACAGATCCCTAAGTAGTCTGGCCTCTGCCTCTATCCATTTACATTTCTTGCCACCTGGACTGGCTACATAATTTGTGGGGTCAATTGCAAAATGAAAATGCAGGGCTCTTTGTTCAAAAATTAGTAAGAATTGCAAGAGAGCAAGAGCAGAGCACGACGCCAGGCACAGGCCCTTTCTGAGTGTCAGGCCCCAGGTGACTGCATAGGTTGCAAGTCCATGAAGATAGTGTTTCTGTCATCCACCTCCTCGCCCCAGTGCATCCTCCTGTTTCTTAGACACTGCATTAGTCCATTTCTGTTGCTTATAACAAAATACATAGAATTGGGTGGTTTATAAAGACAATGAAATTTATTGCTTACAGTTTCAGAGGCTAGGAGGTCCAAAGTCCAGGGAACACATCTGGTGGAGGCTTTCTTTGGTGGTGACTTCAGTGATGGCAGGGTATCACATTGCAAAATGGCAGAGCAGAGAGTAACCTCCTCATTCACTCTCTTTTTAAAGCCCTCCAAAACATGCCCATGACCACCATTTTTAATCCATTCATTATGGCATGGTCCTACAATCCAATCACTTCTTCAAGTCCCCACCTTTCAATTACCGTAATAGGATTTCCCAGCCTCAACAGTTACAGCGGGGATTAAGTTACAGGGGGACATTCAACCCAAGGCAGAAATGTACCAATCTGTTCTAGAGCCTTCGTTCTAGCTCTTCCTCTTCCTGAAATGCTCTTCTGTTTCATTTTCACATGGCTCACTCCTCCTCATTAGAGTCTCAGCTGAAAGGTCATGAACTGAGAGAGCCAACCCTGAACCTCAACCTAAAGTAGCCATTGAATCACTCTTTGATGCTGTGTGTTATAATTCTTTGCTTTGCACCTCATCTATTTCCTTTTAAAAAATTTTTTTTAAAGATGACCGGTAAGGGGATCTTAACCCTTGGCTTGGTGTTGTCGGCACCACGCTCAGCCAGTGAGCAAACCGGCCATCACTATATAGGATCCGAACCCATGGCTTTGGTGTTATCAGCACCGCACTCTCCCCAGTGAGCCAACGGGCCGGCCCGAGTTGTGTATTTTTATTGGTCATTTCCCCATGTTATGATTGAATTGTGGCCCCCCCTCCCCAATTCCTATGTTGAAGCCCTAACTCCCAGTACCTCAGAATGTGACCTTATTGGGAAATAATGTCCTTGCAGATGTAATTAGTTAAGATGAGGTCATACTGGAGTAGAGTGAACTTCTGATCCAATATGACTGGGGTCTTTATAAAAAGGAGACATTCGGACACAGAGACGTATATAGGGAAAATGTTATGTGAACCTGAAGATGACCATCTACAGGCCAAAGAGAGAGGCTGGGGACCGATCCTCCCCTCGCAGCCCTCAAAAGAAACTAGTCCAGCCGGCACCTTGATTTCAGACTTCTAGCTCCCCCAACTGCGAGACAACGAATTTCTGTTGTTTATGCCATCCAGTTGGTGGCACTTTGTTACAGCAGCCCCAGCAAACTAATGCATTCCCCATAAGATCTAAGCTCCCTGAGAGCTGTAATTAGTCTTGTTCCCACCCGACCCCAAACGCACCTGCACTGTTACTTAGCACCTGGTACTGTGCGATTTAACCGTTTCACTAGCATACGAACCTGAAAGCCGGTCAAGGGAAGTGAGTTATGTCTTATCTTTTGTAACCGCTACTCAGTGAAGGTGTATTGCGGATGTGCAATAAAAACCTGTTGAGTAGATTAAACGGTTTCACTCCTTTCCATATTTCTGTGAAGAGCGCCGGTAGGTAAACTGTGTGTGGACTGATACGTCATAGCTCTTATTCCCCAGGCTGCATTAATATACACGACGCGCTTCTAGCTCTCCGGACAAAGAGACTAACCCTTGGCAGGTCCCTCAAGTGGGACTCAAAAGACCCAACAGAGATGCAGCCTTTTACAAGCACTGGTCCTTGCCCCTTTTGGCATCTTGGTACTTGTAGTTTTGTCCACTGTATCTTTACCCGAAAAGTGAGCGCTGAGACCACAACTCCCATCACCCCGCGAGCACTGGTGTCTTCAGAGCGCATCCTCCGGAGGGGGCGCCCGCGCCACTGACCAACCTGCTGGCCGAAGGACCCGCCTTCCTGAGCCCCAAAGCCTCCACGATTGGTCAGTCGCCCCGCCTCTCACCGGAGGGGGCGCCAGGTGAATGAAAGGGGAGCGTGTTGGTGCCCCTCGCTCGGTGGCGGCGCGGCTGGAACCCGCTGGAAGGTGAGAGCCCGAGAAGCGGGTTGGCGCTGGCGCTTTCATTGGTTTGGAGGGGGATTCGCGGCACACCAGGAGGCCGGGAGCGGAGTAGCAGTCAGGTTGTCCCCTCTCGGTCAGTCCCCTTCGGACCGCCTGGCCCTGGCAACTCCAGGGACCCCAGCCGAGCGAACCCTCAGTCGATCACCAACCTCCTCCCTCCTTTCCAGTTTGGGCAGGGGCGGGAGCAGGCGCAGATGCCCCCTCCTCTCCGGGCATTGGGCTGCCCCAGCGTCGCCGGCGGTCGGAGAGCCTACCCGTTGCGATGGTGAATGGTTACCAGGCGCGACGGCTCGGCCAGACTGGGGCAGTGCCCGCCGCAGAGGTGGTCACTTTGTTCACGGAAGGGGCAGGGCCTCGGGTCCCACCCTCGGGGGCCGTGGGCCATGCCCAGTAGCTTGTTCGGTGGCCCTGCAGGTCGTCTGGCTCTGGACTAGGCAGGGTCCCCCTGTCTTACCAGCAATTTTGCAGGTGAACCAGAGATGCAGTTGACCCTGAAATTCTTCCTGTGGAGATGGAAACTCTTCTCAGTTGTCGTTCCAGTCCATGCGTTGGAGAAAGGAGTGATTTCCCCATCTCGTCACATGGTGTCCTGGAGTGTTTGGGGAGGGCAGTTGTATAGTGGTTAAGGATGTCAACTCGGGAATCAGTCGGATCTCAGTTCCAATCCTAGCCTGGACGTGTTATCGGTGTCTTTGGACCTCAGTTTCCTCCTCTAAAAAAGAGGATATAATGATAGTATCTACTGCACTGAGTTACTGTGGAGTTAAAATGTAAAGTACTTTGTACAGTGCTTCATAAGTAGTGCTCAGTAAATGCTAACAATTGAGTGGGTTTTTATTCTCAGGTTGGTAGTATTGGAGGAATCTTGTTAGAAAGGGTCAGTAGGGTGGAATTCAAGGCTGTGTTTGGCCCCTGAACAAGACAGTTGTGTGATCTGGTTAGGATTCCCTCAGTAGTTTATGGGAGTTGTATTGCAGGTGGAAGTGTTGGCATCTGCCCTCTCCTGAAGAACAGGCACTATAAGTGGTTCATTTTTCTATTTCTGGTATCTTCCTTGTGTCAGGCATTGTATGTAACCAGTAACTGTTTAATTGAATTGGAACCATGGGAAAGTTGGGAGGGTCCCTGCCATAGTATGGGTAAATGTGCTTCTGAGAGCAGTCTACCCTAAGAGCTGCTTTTCTGGGAGAAGTGGTGATCCTCAGCATGTCCCAGGGGTGCAGAACAGTGAAGGCAAGTGGGATTGACATAAATAAATATTTCCACAGTATATACCAAGTACAGGATTAGGGAAAGGTTTGAAGAAAGTAAGTGGATAGACTTTTGCAAAGTAAGGGAGTATTTGCATGACTCAATAGGATCAAGAATATTTGCAGTGAGAAACCCAAAAGAAATAAATGTTAGGTACTATTTCTGGAAAGGAACATCTTCCAGTGAGAGATGGAAGTGCCCTGTGAAGAGGCCCTATAGCAAGTTAAGGAGTGTTGTGCGAACTTTCGTATTTATCTACCTGGTTTGCCAGCTCCCTACCCCTCTGCCCCCCTTTTTTATAGTTAAAAAAAAAAAAGAGCAATACATGCACATGGTAAAACATTCCAGCTGTGCAGGAAAGTTTAAAATGACAAGTAAAGGTCACTCCACACACTTCTTCCCCCAGGGTATCTGCTGTTAACTCTTTCTTGTATAACCTTCCAGGAAAAAAATTGTATATATGTGCCAACAGAAGCATAAACACATGGATGGTCTCATGCTGTGCATTTTGTTTTGCATCTTCCTTTTTTCTCTTAATACATCTTGGTGACTTTCTCACATGAACACAGAATTCTACCTGGTTGCGTAGTATTCCATTATGTGATTGTAACATCATTGATTGTACTTGTCCCCTATTGACGGACATTCAAATTGTTTCTACTTCTGTGCTAGTACAAAAACCTGGTGCAAGGTTTTTTAATCTCTGAACTTATAATTTGATGTATTTGGGGGAATATATCCAAAAGGGCAAATTTATAGCAATAACCTTTCTGGAGCAAAAGGTGTGTGCATTTTAAGTTTTGATAAATATTTCCAAATTCTCCTCTAAAATGGTGTTTCAAATTACATTCCCACCAACACTGGGTATTATCACATTGAAAAATGTGATTTTATCAATCTGACAGATTTTCTTTCAGTTCCTGTTTCAGGACATACTCAGCTCCTGGCTGAGGCTTCCCCAAATTGATGTCAAACTCAAAGGTCTGGCTGCCTGGCCCCAGATAAAAGCAAACCAATCAAAAGTCAAATGTTGGTGAAAATGGAAGTCAGCTTTTATACAGGAGAACTGGGGACCTGAGGAGAGATGTCAGGCTAACCCATCTCTTCCATAAACATGAAGGAGAATGGCAAGACTAATGCCCATCTCCAAGACTCAGATTTACTGAGGGGTTTTTACTGAGCGAAGGGCACATGAACCGTAAGGGGAACATGTCTATGAGTCAGGTGCAAGGTCTCTCAAAGGCCTTGTCTGGTTTCTGTTCTCATCTTCATTGTCATCTCAGGACCCTGCAAGATTTTGATTTGCTCCAGAGTAGAATCAACTTTTCTGCAGTCTTGTGTGTGGTTTCACTTTGCAGAGCTATGCGTGACTTGGCTAGTGCCCAAGGTCAGCTTCCAGTCATTTGGCCTTGATCACTTCTCAAAACTCTACAAGTCTCAAAGAAAGAACTGTTAGTTTTGCAAAGTACTGATTAGCTTCTTAGACTTGTTTTCCTATTTAGCAAGCAAGATAAGAAAGTCAGGGGGTAGGAAGAAAGAGTGAAGAGAAGAAAAACTGTCCTTCCTAAAATCTCCCCCCCCACCTCTTTTATAACACCAGGGGGTCACTGGTTTGGATCCCTGTACTGGCCAGCCACCAAAAATAAAAATAAAATAAAATCCACCCCACACCGTCCCCTCACTGCAGCCCAGGCAATTTTAGGTCCCAACCTGTAGTATTTAAATGTAGGATTTTTCTATATCTTCTTTTTTCTTTAATATTTTGATTGTCACAGGCAGTAGCAGGAACTGCTGAGAAGGCTCAGTTGTGGCAAATAGAAGATGTGAGAGTGACACTGAAACCTTACTCCTGTGAAAACTTTCAGAGTTGACTTATTTGGGAATAGTAGAATTTTTCAGATATCTGACAGTTTTCTTCCTTTTTGAACCAAAAAGTTAACTTTAACTATGTTGGATGAGAAAATTCCCCAGATTATGACATAACTTCCCTGAATTTAAAATGAATATAAGAAGATAAGAATCTTCTTGATTCTAGCCTTAGGCTCATCAATTATAGCCCCGAGCCCTAATTTAGTGATGTCCTTAGGCTATTTTGAATATATAGGAGTATTTCATACCCTTAGATAAATGGCCTCAGGCTATTTTAAAAATATTCTTAGGTCTACTTCTTATTACTTTTTTACTTTTTCCTGGCTGTTAGCTCTCACTTTTAAGTTTGTCAGTTTATTTGCTTACAGAGGCTCCTTTCCACTTCCCTCCCTAATTGGTTCTCTAGTTTCTAAACTTAATTCTATCACTTGTTATAAATATGTATAAAGTAGGTGTAAATTGCCATTCAGTTAGGTTGCGGTGGGTCTTTTATGAAAAAAAGTCTGTGCAATTAATGCAGAGGCCTTGGGGAATCTATTTTTCCAGTGGAGGGATGCTTTTATGGAATAAGGGGTGCCTGGTTTATGGCTGGGTGAGGTATTGGTGCACTTGATTTGTGGAAAGGAAGAGTAGTTGAAGAGTTGTTAGTGGTGGTTTGCAGCTCTACCTAGGTCTTTTGTGTTTCCAATAGAGGGAAATGATATATTTGGTTGTAAGTACTTCTCTGAGTTCAATGGGTCAGAGAAGTTTCTACAACCAAGTATATCATCTTGGTTTTACCAAGTATAACAAAGTAAAGTAAAGTAATTAAGGGAGTAGGAGTTGATGGATGATTATGTGGTTTGTGTGATGGGAGAAGATGAAGGGGAGAGCTTAGGGAAGAAGGTCAGTGTCTCCATCTTCCTCACTGCCAGGTGGATTTTCAACTTGATTTATACTTGTTCTGCTTAGAAGTTAAGAAAGGAGGATTCCTGTTTACTCAGCAAACCTACTTTATCCGAAGCACTCTGCCAGGTGCCGTGGGGGATATCAAATTGAATAAGACATGGTTCATGCCTTCAAAGGGCTTGTAGTCCAGTGACAGAGAAGGTCCAGGACATAAATAACAGGCAGGAGTTATCCAAAGGCAGTGGAGTCAGTCAGTTAGGAGCCTGTCAGTTGCAAGCAACAGAAAACCCAACTTAGACCAGCTAAAGCAAAAAGGGACTTAATTGGCTTCTGGCACAGCTTGAGTTGGGGCTCAGCTGGTGTCCCCAGGTTCCATCAGCCTGAACTGTGCTGTCGTCTTTGTTAGGCTGGTTTCCCTGATGGTGTGGCGGCAGCATCCCTCATGTACTGTGTATCCACAGAGCAGATAGTGCTCATTTTTGGAAATCCCGGCAAATGTTTCATTGCTTTTCATTGGCTCTGACCAAGCCACATGGCCATCTCTGAGCCAGTCACTGTGGTCAAGGGTGGGATACATTGCTTGTGTTAGCCTACAGTACATTTTGCACACGTGGAGCCTGGGGATGGCATTGGCCAAGAATAGGGAGAGGGTGGTTCCACTGAAGCCATAAAGTAAACTAGAACCATAAGATTGGGAGAATGTGTGCCAGCTAGTCTGAGAATCCTCGAAATATTTTGACAGACTGATGTTAAAATGTATGAGTGAAGGCTGTCTTTGCCGTTCGCTAAGTCCTGGATGGAGCACTGGATACTGAGCTGTGATTCTTAGATTTGGGATTGTCTATATTCTGAGGCTTAAAGAAAGTAGAATGTAATGCGTAAGAACATTACTCTGGGAGCCAACAGACCTGGTTTTGAGTCCTGGCTCCATTACATCATCTCCTACCCTCAATTTCCTTATCAGAAAAATAGGGACAAAATATTAATACTTATTCAAAGGATTTTTATAAAAGATCATTGAAAGAATCTATGTAAAACACTAAGTACTGTGCAACATGCAGTTAGCTATCATTATTTTTTTGTTGTTTTTCATAAATTAACCCAGTTGGATAACCTCTGATTTCTGTTAGATCCAAAACAGCCTATATTTTAAAGGCACTATGAAACCAGTGGTTTTGGAAGAATTTTTTAAGAATTAAAAATGAAATTCTTGGGGTTGGCCAGTTATCACTTGAGAGAGCGTCGTGCTGATAACACCAAGGTCACGGGTGTGTCCCCACACAGGCCAGTAGTCAAAAAAAAAAAAAAAATTCTTATTTGTAAGGTTGGGATTTGTGAATTAACTTTAAAAAATTTTGGCAGAGATACAGGCCACTCCAGAGGAGCAGCAACTGGTGGAGAAATGGAGATGCAATCCTATTATGCCAAGCTCTTGGGGGAGTTGAATGAACAGCGAAAGAGGGACTTTTTCTGTGACTGCAGCATCATTGTGGAAGGGCGGATCTTCAAGGCCCACAGGAACATTTTGTTTGCTAACAGTGGCTACTTCCGAGCTCTGCTCATTCACTATATCCAGGACAGTGGGCGGCACAGCACCGCCTCCTTGGACATTGTCACCTCTGATGCCTTCTCCACCATCCTAGATTTCCTCTATTCTGGGAAGTTGGATTTGTGTGGGGAGAATGTGATTGAAGTTATGTCAGCTGCTAGCTACCTGCAGATGAATGACGTGGTGAACTTTTGCAAGACATACATCAGATCATCCCTTGATATTTGCCGAAAAATGGAGAAGGAGGCTGCTGTGGCTGCAGCAGTGGCGGCAGCGGCGGCGGCTGCGGCAGCTGCAGCAGCAGCTCATCAGGTTGACAGTGGAAGTCCGAGTTCAGGCAGAGAGGAGACTTTCTGTGGTACCAAGAGCTTAGTCTCCTCTCCAGCCAAGGGAGAAGAGAGTGCAGACTGCCTAAGAGAGTCCTCTTGTGGTGACTGTGGAGGGTGTCACCCTTTGGAACTGGTGGTGAAAGATAGCCAGGGCAGTGGCTTGGCTGAGAGTGACTTCTCTACTCCGCCCAAAAGGATAGAGCCCAAGGTGGAATTTGATGCTGACGATGTGGAGGTGGCAGGTGGTGAACAGCTGCAGCAGTATGCTGCCCCGCTGAGCCTGGCCCACATGGAGGAGGGCTTGCCCAGAGGCCAGGCTGTTGACTTGGCCTACAGCAACTACCACGTGAAGCAATTCCTGGAGGCACTCTTGCACAACAGGGCCACCCAGAGCAAAGACGATGCCGACCATCACTTTTCTCGGAGTTTGGAGGGAAGACCAGATGGTGCAGGAGTAGCCATGAGTTCCATGATGGACGTCCACACTGACTGGTATGGGGAAGACTCAGGTGAGCTCCCTTAGCATTCGTCATCTCTGTCAGTCATTTAGAACACACCAATTGTGCCTGGTGTTCTCCCATCGTCATGATCATCACCACTGTCATTGTCACTATCATCATCATCACCACCATCATTGCCGCCATCCCCACCACCACCAGTAGGCATTAATTGAGCACCTGCTGTATGCAGGGCATTGTTTCTTTGTGTATGTTTGTGTTATACGGTTCTACAACTAGAGTATAAGCATGTTGAGGGCAGTTTGGAGACATGGAAAGAACCCACTCTCTTCCACTAATCAGCAGTGGGACCTTGGGTAAATCACTGAATCTCTTTGAGCCTGTTTTGTCATCTGTAAAATGGGGATAATCATCCCTCCCTACCTTTCTCACAGGGCTGTTGTGAGGACTAAAAGAGAAGGTTTTCAGAAATTTTTCTCACATGTGATAATGTGTTCTATACATATAGGAGATTTGGTGGCTGGCTGCTACAGGGATCAAACCCCAGACCCTGCTGTTATCAGCACCATGCTGTAACCAACTGATCTAACTGGTCAGCCCCTAATATCTTTTTTTTTTTTTTTCCAAAAGATGACCGGTAAGGGGATCTTAACCCTTGGCTTGGTGTTGTCAGCACCACGCTCAGCCAGTGAGCGAACCGGCCATCCCTATATGGGATCTGAACCCGGGGCCTTGGTGTTATCAGCACCGCACTCTCCCGAGTGAGCCATGGGCCGGCCCATCAGCCCCTAATTTCACTTTTTGTTTAATTTAATTTAATTAAATTAATTAATTTATTTAAAAGATGACCGGTAAGGGGATCTTAACCCTTGACTTGGTGTTGTCAGCACCACGCTCTCCCAAGTGAGCTAACCAGCCATCCCTATATAGGGATCCGAGCCCGTGGCCTTGGTGTTATCAGCACCACACTCTCCCGAGTGAGCCACGGGCCAGCCCTAATTTCACTTTTTAAAAGCAAGAACACTGGTATGTCTGATTAAGACTAGACTTGAACAAAAATAAAATAAAATAAAGAAAAAAGAAAAAAACTAGACTTGAAAAACTTGAAAATGTTGTTTCTGGTCCTCAGAGACAATAGCTTAACCAGAATTTGGAAGATGGCAGCTGTTTCAGTGACCACACTGTGGGAACTTGTTGAAATTCTCATTTCCATGTGTATAATGGCATTTCACAGACTGTGAGCACTCTTTAATATCCATTAGACCCTCCTAATGCCCCATAAGTTTGGCAGAGGAATTGTGGAGAAACTGAGACCCAGAAGGGTTTAGTGAATTTCCTAAGAATGCAGAACTGTTCAGTGGCCCAGGTTAAAGTAGAAACCTGGCCTGGCTTCATTTCAACAACCTGTGAAGGCAGCACAAGTGGATAGAGGATTTCAGTGCAATGATTTTGACTTTCCACCCTGCTGCCTGTAAGTAGGACAAGTATCAAGAAATAGTAATTTGGCTGTGTAACACCTTCATTCAAGTCCAGTCTTTGTGAGTCTGGATAGTCAGGTTTCTAACTACAGGGGACTATGGTAAGGCAGCCACCCTGGCCCCTGGCCATGCCTGTTGTCTGCCAGGTTCATTCACATGGCTCCAGGGTAAATTTATTCCAAGTGCCAGGGCACTGAGTAGGATTGATTTGTTTGTTTTTTTATTTATTTGCTCAAATATTTGGGCACCTTCCAAGTGGAGACACAAAGATAAATTAGACATAGATGCAGCCCTCAAAGAACTGATGGTGCCTTAGAGGAGATAAGACATGTATGTAAATGACATAACAGGGCAGAAAAGTACCAGGGCTGAAAGACCCTCAGAGTTACGAGTTCACAGAAGTCCAACAGGAGAAGTGGCTTCCTCCTGGGAGATCAGGGAGCTTGATGGAAATGTCATCGAGGGAAGAAGAGACATGGGGAGAAATTGATTGGAGTGAGATCATGGAAAATCTTAAGCGCTACAAGGTGAAGTTTTATCTGTAGGCACAGGGGAATTTTTGGTAGTTTCTGAGGTTGGGAATGGACAGGATCTGTGCTTCATGGAGATTAATTTGGCCTCAGCACAAGATGGTGTGGAGATGGGAGACCAGGGCAGGGAGATTGGTCAGGGTCTGCATTTCTCATCCCTGACATTAGCACACATTGTTAAAGCATAAGGTCCCCCTATTATCTCTCCTCCCCCAGACTCCTCAACTCCAGTTCCAGCACTTTCCACGTCTTTTTGGAAATTTCACCTGCACTGGCTGCCTCCACTATTTTACCTCCTACTCTTTTCTCAGCCCACCATGGTCTGGCTTCCACCCCATCTACACCACTGAAATACCTTTCCTGAAGTCAGCTGTACATTTTTAGAGCTGATCCAGTGAGTGATTTTCAGGTGTTATCTTACTTACCTCTCTCAGTAGTATCCCATGTGGAGACTGGTTCCTGCTCACTGGTTGAGCGCGGTGCGGGCGCAACGCCGAGGGTTGCGATCCCGTTGCCGGTCCCCGGTATGGGCGTGACACCGAGGGTTGTGATCCCGTTGCCGGTCAGTAAAAAAGACAAAAAGGGAAAAAAAAAAAAAAATTCTTTCCTCACCTGGCTTCTGACACTATGAGGACCATTTGCTCTTACCTCTGCCACTTCCTGTTCAGCCTCATCACAGGGTCATTTAATGTCAGTGTATCCAGCATGCCATCATTGGCTCACTTCTCTGACACCTCTTCATTCCTGTTTGTTCATTTGTTCAATCATTCATTCATTCATCTAACAAGTATTTATTGAGCACTTACTATATGCCAGGCACTGTTAATCACAGTGAATGAAAGACAGTCCTTGTCCTTGTGGAGCTGACATTCTAGTGTAGTGAGACACACAATAAACAAATAAGTATATAGTACATCAGATGGTGATAAGTCTTAAGGAGGAAAAACTAAAGCAGGAATAGGTTGATAGAGAGTTAAGGGGATGCTATTTTATTTAAGGTTGACAGAGAAGATATTTCTAAGTCACCTTTGGGCAGAAACCTCAAGGGAGTAAGAGAGCAAACTGTATGGATATCAGGGAGAAGAACATTCTTGACAGAGGGACGAACAAAGCACAGAGGCCCAGGTGCATGATCATACTTCGTGAGTGAACAGAAGGGACAGCAAGCATGCTGATGTGGCTGGAGCTGGCTGAGCAAGGTGGTGGGAGGGGAGGGGGGATGACATCGGAGAGGCTAGGTGCAGGTAGGCCTTGAAGGCCGTGGGAAAGACTTTGGATGTTACTCTGAAATGGAAAGCCACTGGAGGGTCTCAGCAGAGAGTGGTTTGAAATGACATATTTAAAGGATTCTGCGGATGCTGCATGGAGAATAGACTATAGGGGAACAAGAATGGAAGCAGGAGGACTACTTGCGAGGGGACTGAAATACCCAGGTGAGAGACTTGCTTCCTGAGTCAGTGCAGTAGCAGTAGAGAGGTGAGTAGTGGTTGGATTAGGATTATGCTTTATCTCAAAAGTAGAGCTGATTTGCTCATGCTTTGTATGAACAACATGACAAAAAGGAGAGTTAAGGATGACCCAAAGGTTTTTAGCTTGAGCAGTTGATTTAAACGTGTGATGTTTGCAGTGCCCATTGGATACCCAAATGAAGATGTTTGGTAAACAGTTACTTATATAAGTTTGGAGTTCTGGGTAGAAGTCAG
The DNA here is from genome assembly GCF_000696425.1 of Galeopterus variegatus. NCBI lineage: Eukaryota > Metazoa > Chordata > Mammalia > Dermoptera > Cynocephalidae > Galeopterus > Galeopterus variegatus. The sequence goes on along the minus strand of NW_007727759.1, from coordinate 64,449 downwards.
AACTGAGATATAAATTTGGGAGGCATGACTGGACCCGTGGGATTTAAAACCTATATATTTCGCGAACTCAGAGATCTAAAAGGAGAAGATAGGAAATTTAAGAATTGAGTCCTGGGAACACCAGCATTTTTTTTTTTCTTTTTGTCTTTTTTCGTGACCGGCAACGGATCGCAACCCTCAGTGTCGCGCCCGTACCGGACCGGGACCGGCAACGGGATCGCAACCCTCGGTGTTGCCCCGCACCTCGCTCAGCCAGTGAGCAGCCGGTCTGTATGTGGGATCCGAACCCTCGGCGGGAGCGCCGCCGCACTCCCAAGTGGCGCACTGTAGCAGTGCGCCACCGGGCCGGCCCCGGAACACCAGCATTTAGAGGTCAGGAAAATAGGGAGAGCCAGAAAGTGAGACTGAGAAAGGGCAGCCAGTAAGGGAGGTGGAGAATCAAGAAAGAGTGATGGATGCCAGGAGGAGAAAGTATTTCAAGAAAAAGGAGAAACCAGCTATGTTGGATACTGTGTATAGGCAGACTAAGAGCTCATCACTGGGTTTAGCAGTGGTAGAGGTCATTGATGAGACAAGACACTTAGGGAGTGAGCTGGAAAAATATAAGCTGGTGAGTGGAAGGTGGGGTGCTTGAAATATGGGTTATGGAGCAAATACAGTTGTTGGCAATATCTAGGTATGGGGCTGTGATTCTCATCCCTGATGTATATTAGAATGGGAGGGGCACTTTAAAATATGATGCTTGGGCTCACCCCATTCATGAGCCTGGACATGAGCATTTTTTTTTTTTTTTAAAGATGACTGGTAAGGGGATCTTAACCCTTGACTTGGTGTTGTCAGCACCACGCCCAGCCAGTGAGCGAACCGGCCATCCCTATATGGGATCCAAACCCGGGGCCTTGGTGTTATCAGCACCGCACTCTCCCGAGTGAGCCACCGGGCCGGCCCCGATTTTTTCTTTTTTTTTTCTTTTAATGTTAAGTTTCCCAGGTGATTCTACTATGCAGGCAGAGTTGAGAGCTGTTGGTTGTTGCATAGGGTCAGGTGGCTGAGATGGGGTGGGGGACAAGGTATTTGGAGGTAAAGAGGTCAAGGAATGGATTGTCCAGTGTATGGAAGGGTCATTGTTGGTATTCAAGCCAAGATTGTGCCAGAAGTTGTATTTGAAGGCGAGGTGATCAGATCTCCGAGGAATGAGGAGATGACCTAGGGCCCCTGGATGACTGTCACAAGGAGGGACAGCAGTGGTATCATCTGATGGTGTGAACTTCAAATATCTCAGGAAGAAGGGAGGGATAGTGGTCTGGAAATGGCAGTGAAGCACAGGGAGGACCCTGCCCACCTCTGACCCAGGGTGTCAGGACGATGGGATAGGCCTGAAGGGAAGCAGGTGTTCAGTGAGTTCCAGGTTATAGTGAAAGCAACCACTCCAGCCCTCTGAAGACACTCAAAACCATATTCTTCTCCTCTTTTCCTGAGCTCCAGCTTCATCTGTCTAACCTGGATATTCCCACTTGGACATTATGCATGGGCCTCAAACACAGTAAAGTATGAACTGAACTTTTTCCTCCTGAACCTGCTTTTCCACCTGTGTTCCCTGCCTCAGTTGATTCCAGCACAATCTACCAAGTTGACTAACCCAGAATCTATGTCATTTAGAATCTTTTGTTTCCCTTCCCCTACCCCCCAACCCCCACAATATGGTCATGTGAAGTACTGTTAATTTTACTTCTCCACCTCCACACCCACTGCTTTAATTCATGTCATCTCTCATCCAGACTCATCTCCTGCCACCTGGACTTACTGCCTTTAATCTTGTGTCTCTTAAATCTTTTACCTGAATTGTCCCCAGAGGGATCTTTTAAAAGTCAAATCTGACCATGTACCTCCTCTGCTTAAAATTCTAGCTGCTTACAGAATAAAGCCCAAGCTCCTGAGCATATGTATTAGTCCATTTCTGTTGCTTGTAACAGAATATCTGAAATTTGTAAAGAAATGAAATTTATTTCCTACAGTTTTGGAGGCCGGGAAGTCCACGGTCCAGGGGACATATCTGGTGAGGGCCTTCTTCTGGGTGGGAACTCCCTACAGGGTCCCATGGCAACCAGGGCATCATATAGTAAGAATGGGCTAACCTCTCACTCGCTCTCTTTTTAAAGCCATCAGAACCATGCCCATTACTCCATGAATGGATCAATCCATTGACAAATCCTCACAATCTAATTGATGACAGAGGAGAAGGGGTCTGGGAGGCCTTATAGCTGGCTTCAACCCACCCTGTCCTCCTACCAGGTTCCTGATGCTGCCACAGGAAAGAATTCAAGAGCAGAGTCACAGTAGAAAGTGAGAACAGGTTTAAGGTAACGAATAAGAGATACAGATTTTACAGAGAGTGTGGCCTAACTCCTTGCCTATTAGAGTTGTATAACCCCCTTCTACTGAGCATGCCTGGCCACTGGATTTGCATAAGTTAGCCCCCTGAGGTCTCAATTTCCCCAGCCCTTGTGCCAAAAATAGGTCCAACCAGCAACAGTAACTGTCCTCTAGGGGAGGACCTAGAGGAGGGGCATGAGACCTCAGGGAGTGGCTTGAAACACAGAGGTATGTCCTGAAACCCAAATCCAGGGACACTGAGCACCTCCTATCTCATAATCACCTCTTAAAGGCCCTTCTTTTCAAATACCATAATCTGATTTCTCACCCTCTTAGCACTGTTACAATGGGGGTCAAGTTTCCAATACATGAACCTTTGGGGGACACATTTGACCCACAGCAGCATGTCACGTCCATGAGGGCAGGAATTTTTGTCTATCCTGTTCACTGCTGTATCCTCAGGGCCTCAAACAGAGCCTCACACAGAGTCAGTGCTCAGGATAAATTTGCTGAATAAATGAACGACGTGACCATCACAACTTGCTTCTCACCCCTTCCTCAGCCTTATTCCTAACCTCCTACCCTATACTCTGTATTCTCATTTACCGCTATGCCTAAGCATGTGTTGTTCCTCTGCCTGAGATACCTTTCTCTGTCTTGAATTCCTGGTGAACTCCTATTCATCCTTTAATTTTTTTTTTTTTTTAAAGATGACCAGTAAGGGGATCTTAACCCTTGACTTGGTGTTGGCAGCACCACGCTCTCTGAAGTGAGCGAACTGGCCATCCCTATATAGGGATCCGAACCCGTAACCGTGGTGTAGTCAGCACCGCACTCTCCCAAGTGAGCCATGGGCCAGCCCCCTATTCATCCTTTAATTTTTTTTTTTTTTTAAAGATGACCAGTAAGGGGATCTTAACCCTTGACTTGGTGTTGTCAGCACCACGCTCTCTGAAGTGAGCGAACTGGCCATCCCTATATAGGGATCCGAACCCGTAACCTTGGTGTTGTCAGCACCGCACTCTCCCAAGTGAGCCATGGGCCAGCCCCCTATTCATCCTTTAAAACCTTGCTCAAAAGTTACCTCTGTAAAATCTTCTCTAAACTCCTAGAGAAAATCATTACTTACTTATCTATATTTCTTCATCACTTTGAACTTTGCATGTGGTATATCATATTGTATGAATATGTTTGCATGTCTTTCTTGCTAGTCTTAACTTCTTGAGGGAAGAAACAGACGTCTTAGTAAAGATGAACCTTAACACAGTGCCTGGCATGTAATAGGCATTCAAATGAACTGTTGTATTGGGGGAGTCAAATCATGGAAGAGGAAGGAAGGTGTTGAGATAATTCATACTCTTCTGATGGAGAAATAGTTAACAGTTGTTTTTTCCAAGGACTTATGCTGAGTCTATTTTATGTTAAGTTTTTGTAGATAATCAGGAAGAAGGGTATAGTACAAAGCCAAGGTGATGGGGGTAGATGACAGAAAGACTCTGTGGTGCCAAAGGAGCGAGCAGGATGAGGAGCTATGAGCTGTTACTTTTATCCTAGGAAACAGATTACCATCCATATTTTTACAGGCATCTCAGTATCAGTGTGATCAGTGAGAAATATAATAGTCCAACATATGTATGCGGTGATGAGTTATAAGCTGCTGCTTCTATCCTAGGAAACAGATTTTGGAGATGCTATAGATTATGTAAAATGTTAGGTATTATCAGGATGGGAACTAGAAACTAAAGAGAATAATCTCCATCCTTCCATAACAGGATGTTAGGTTCTCACTTGGAATTCAGCTTGCCATACTTTTTGCAGCACCTCAAGAAAGACAAAGCCCAGTTAGGTGTCCTGAGATGGTCCCAGAGGAAAGAGTGACTGCAGTGTTGAGCGAGACCACAAGAGCCTGGATTGTTTAATTGGTAAAGAAACGCTGAGGAGATGATGATGATGACAGAAGTGGCTGACATTTGTGAGTGCTTACTGTGTGCCAGGTGCTCTGCTTTAGGGTTTATTTTATTTCATTCTTACTACAATCCTATGAAGTGGTTAGTGCGTGGTGCTAATAACACTAAGGTCATGGGTTCAGATTCCTGTACCGGCCAGCTGCCAAAAAAAAAAAGAACTACTGCCTGAGAAAGCGATAATTCTGGTTCAGAAGTCTGATCCATCGTAACAGAGTTTTTCAAATTTTTTGAAGGTAATGGGATCTGTATTAGTCTGTTCAGGCTTCCATAACAGTGCCACAGACTATGTAGCTTAAACAACAGAAATTTATTCTCTCGCAGTTCTGGAGGGTCGAGGTTCAAGATCAAGGTGCCAGCAGGGTTGGTTTCTGGTAAGACCTCTCTTCTTGGTTTGCAGACTTCCACCTTCCTGCTGTGTCCACACATACCTTTTCCTCTATGCATGCACTAGGGAGGGGGTAAGAGTATAGGGGGGTGGACGGAAAGGAGAGAAAGAGAGAGAGAGAGACAGAGAGAGATTAATCGATCTCTGGTGTCTCTTGCTCGTCTTAAAAGGAAACCAGTCCTATCATTAGGGCCTCACCTTGATGATCTCATTTAATCTTTATTACTTCCTTCAGGGCCTTATCTCCAAATATAGTCACATTGGGGATTAAGGCCTGAAAGTATGAATTTTGGGAGGACAAAACTCAGTTTATTTATTTTTATTTTTATTTTTTTTATTTTTTAATTTTTTTCCCATTTTGTCTTTTTTCATGTCTGGCAATGGATCGCAACCCTCAGTGTCATGCCCGTACTGGACCAGGACCGGCAACGGGATCGCAACCCTCGGTGTTGCGCCCGGACCTCGCTCAGCCAGTGAGCGGGAACCGGTCTGTATGTGGGATCCGAACCCTCGGCGGGAGCGCCACTGCACTCCCAAGCGGCGCACTGTAGCAGTGCGCCACCGGGCCGGCCCAACAAAACTCAGTTTATAACAGGGTCTCACTCAGCATTGTCTTAAAATGAAGTCAAATAGAAAAAACCCTATCAGAGTGAGTATTGTTTTGGGAAGCTTTTCCAGTTTTCCACATGAAGGCATGAGCTTTCTGAGGCTGTAATGTAAATTATATTTCTAACTGTGAGTTACAGTCAGAAAAGTGTGAAACCTGGTGCCTTATGGCACTCCTTGCAACCTAACATGAGAAGCCCACTTTACCCACTGGCTGATTGGGAGCATGACAGAGTTGGAGTAGCAGACAAGGTCCTACTGTTGGCTGCCGGCGAAGTTGATGTCCTCCATCTCTATCTGGGCTGATGGGATTCCCCATCCCCAGATCCCATCCAACAGAGGGTGGCCAAGGTTGTTGTTGCTTACAGTACAGCTAAATCAATCCATCTGCTTCCCCAGGTGATGTGCTGGTGGTCCCCATCAAGCTCCACAAGTGTCCTTTCTGCCCTTACACTGCCAAACAGAAGGGTATCATCAAGCGGCATATCCGCTCGCACACAGGCGAGCGGCCCTACCCCTGTGAGACCTGCGGCAAGAGGTTCACTCGACAGGAGCACCTGCGGAGCCATGCCCTGAGCGTAAGTGTCCCCACTGGTGTTGCTGTCACAGCAAAGGCATTTCATGAAATTGTCTAATGTAAGGGTACAGCCAGCCTGTCTCTCATCCTCTGTCCACTGGGATATTTTCAGAGAATTTTGAGCATATGTTTCTTCTACTAGATTAGAGCTGGGCTAATGGCACTTAGAGAAAGTTGAAACTTATATTTAACAGACTAGATTTCTGAGAGGAAGAATCAAGAAAGTTTAGATCCTGGACAGGGATGGTTGTCATGAGGCAGAGAACAACAGGGCTTGGACAAGGGGTTGTGGGTCTTCTCCCACTGGTGTGATGCTGAAGGTAAGCTGCTGTTGTGAGGTTGTCACCCAGGAAAGGAACCAAACATTTAATTAAGAATTTTAACAGAGTTTATTAGCTGGCTGGTGACTGCCTCCCCTAGGTATTTTGGGAGAACAGCCCTGAGCCTTGGTTTTGTGGAGTTTATAAAGGCAAAAACCACATCCCATTGGCACATGGGTTTGTCCAGGTGCACAAAGCCAGAAAGGTAGCTAGGTTACAGAAGCCAAAAGTGAGCAATTGAAGCAATCAAGCATAAAAACTTCCATTGTGTATGGTTCTTGTTCCCATGTAATAGTTCACTGTGTATGGTCCCTGTTTCTATGCAACGTTTTTTGTTTCTGTGAGAAGGTTAACAGTTTCTCACACAGAGGAGGCTAGTCTGACAATGAGAATGGAGTATCTATCCAAGATGGTGTTGGTATTGCTCAGGGTTCTCTGCTACACTGCTTCCTCAGTTTCTCACCCAACCCCAGCACCTGGGGGTAGGGGTTGGTATACTGCCATTTATAGAGCTACCTGTGGGCAGCAAAAAGGGCTCCAACCTCAGAGGTCCTTCCCTCTAGCTGCCTTCTAGGATTCTGTCTCCCTGTGAGGTGGTGATTCCCATCAGCTAAAAAGCATTCAGGTGGTTTAGAAAATGTTGCATTTAACGGGCCGGCTCGGTGGCGCACTGCTACAGTGCACCGCTTGGGAGTGCGGTGGCGCTCCCGCCGAGGGTTCGGATCCCACATACAGACCGGTTCCCGCTCAGTGAGCGAGGTGCGGGAGCAACGCCAAGGGTTGCGATCCCGTTGCCGGTCCCGGTCCAGTACGGGCGCGACACTGAGGGTTGCGATCTGTTGCCAGACACGAAAAAAGACAAAAAGGAAAAAAAAAAAAAAGAAAATGTTGCATTTAAGATCATCTTTGAGCAAGGCAATCAGTCTTTGGAAAATCCAACATAAAAATAGTTTGGACTTCAAAGGACACTGTCAAGAATGTGAAAAACTGCAGAATGGGAGAAAATATTCTCAAGGGATATATCTGATAAGGGTCTAGAATATATAAAGAACTCTTACAGTGCAAGCAATAAAAATACAACCCAATTAAATGTGGACAAAGGATTTGAATAGACATTTCTCTGTTAAAAAAAAAAAAGTACAAATGGCCAATAACCACATGAAGAGATGCTCAACATTATTAGTCATAGGATAAATGCAAATTAAAGCTACCATGAGATGCCACTTCACACCCACTAGGATTGCTATAATTGTTGGTTTACCATTGTCCTGTCTCTGCCTCCTGTGTGTATCCTGCATCCAGAGCTCTCTAGAAGAGACTCTCTGATTGGTTCACAGAGCTCCTATTGGCTGGAGTTCCTGAAGAGGACACACATTAGAAAGATAGTTCCTTGGGCTGGCCCGGTGGCGCACTGCTACAGTGCGCTGTTTGGGAGTGCCGGGGTGCTCCCGCCGAGGGTTCGGATCCCACATACAGACCGGTTCCCGCTCACTGGCTGAGCGAGGTGCAGGTGCAACACCGAGGGTTGCGATCCCGTTGCTGGTCCCGGTCCGGTACAGGCACGACACTGAGGGTTGCGATCCGTTGCCGGACACGAAAAAAGACAAAAAAAAAGAAAAAGAAAGATAGTTCCTTACACAGAGGGGACTCCCGGGGCTCCTACCCTTAAGGGGAGCTGTGTGAGGGAAAAGATCAGGTTCTCTTTTCTAGTATGCAAAGCTCTTCTCATAAGTAGACTTGCATTTATCAATGAGAAAGTCAAGTGTGGGCTGGTGCATTAGATTTGTCGGATAGAGGGAGGTGTAATAACACCAAGATTAAGGGTTCAGATCCCCTTACCAGCCAGCTGCCAGAAGAAAAAAGAAAAAAAGAAAATCAAGCATGTGCTGGCACATCTGGGGAATACACTATCTACTCTAGCAAATCTGCTTTCCTACTAATTAAACAATCCAAGGTACATTAAAAACCATGTCTAAAATCCTAATCAGCTCACTGCATGCCCTTTATCTGCAAGCGTCAGAGATACAGTAATGAATGAGACAAACTCCATCCCTGCTCTCTCAGAACTTAGGGTCTAGTGAATTTTACCGATGATGTGTGAGAAGTACAACAAAGGAAGAAACATAGGTGAGAATATATAGCTGAGGTCCCTAACCTGGCCCAGAGCACCAGGGAAGACTTCCTTCAAAGGTGTTAGTAAGGGGTGAGGGGGTGTTGATGGGGAGGAGGGAACGTTTCATGCATGTCCAATGGCCCTGGGGTGGAAAGAACCTTGGTGAGATGGAGATTGTGGCAGAGAAAGCAAGGTGGAGAATGGCAAGAAATGAGGCTGCAGAGTCAGGCAGGGGCCAGATCACATGGGACCTTGTAGACCATGGCTCAACCCCTCTTCTGCGACATTTACTGTGTCTGCTTGTGATTGTAGGTCCACAGATCCAACCGTCCAATCATCTGCAAGGGCTGCAGAAGAACCTTCACAAGTCACCTGTCTCAGGGGCTGCGGCGCTTTGGGCTGTGTGACAGCTGCACCTGCGTTACAGACACACACGATGATGATGATGATGATTTGATGCCCATCAACCTTAGCTTGGTGGAGGCTTCATCTGAAAGCCAAGAGAAGAGTGACACAGACAATGACTGGCCAATCTATGTGGAGTCTGGTGAGGAAAACGACCCCACCGGAGATGATTCTGATGACAAACCACAAATTCAGCCCAACTTATCAGACCGAGAGACACTTACGTAGCAATAAATTGGTGGGGAAGAAGTTTTAGAATTTGTTATTGTCCGTTCTGTGGTTGAAAGCCACCTTTTGTCCAATTTTGTGGAACTCTGAGAGGACCGTTTTTTTCACTGTTACTATATTTGCATTTTTGTAAGACTACATGGTAGAGGTTGGATTTCGTGACTCAAAAGACTAATAACTTTTTAGTGTGGTGCCATTGGTTTCTGAGGGCTTTGCTGGCTACTCCTTAATTCTGAGTGAATCGAAGTTGGCCTAGAGGCTTCCTGTTTTTCCTGCTGTGCATCCAAACTCTGGTATGAGAAAGATATGAAAAATCTCCATGCTTGTTTTCATATTGTTTGAATCCGCTGCATTTCTTTGTTATCATCCTCTTTCTCTAAAAATGTGGGCAAGAATACATTAAGTTTTAGGATCAACTTACCTTTGCCAAGGCTTTTGTAACAAATTCCACATTTTAATTTTCTGGCAAAATATTAAAGAGAAACCATCATCTATATAAAGCAGGCAGGGCTGTCTGGCTACAGGATCTTAAAATGTACTCTCTAAATCTAAGATGGCAGTTTTAAGGCTGGGAGTAATCATATGCAGACAAGCATGGAAAGTTGCTGAAAGGCTCTTTAGGGCACGTGGGCTTGCCCAGTTGAATTAAATTTTAAGTTACCTTCGCGAAGAGAGCCTGTGAGCTCAGGTCTGGGTAGTTTCCCTGTCTGGTTTGGTATTTGACTGTTTTACACACACAAATAACCTGTTTATGATCATAAAACAAGTAATTTGGGCAAAACTCCAAAATGCTCCCCTACTTTTTCCAGCCATTTCCAAGAGCCATTGCTGTAAGTAACATGGAAATGTGGCCACCCCTGACGTTCTTTTTCTTAGTTTATACCTAGAACTTTAATTGGAGGGAAAGTGTAAGCCTATTGAAACAAGTTATACTTGTAAATCGTTCACCTTTTAAAAGATCCTCTTGAGGGAAAGAGAAGGTTAGTAGAAGAACAGGTTTTTAAAACCAGTCTGCTCTTCACCCACTCTGCAGCCATACAATTATTCTAACAAAAGAGGCTGAACTTCTTTAAAGGACTAAAGAGCAGGAAATATTAAGGATTAAGGATGTGACTGAAGGCACTTTCATAATTTTGTCTTATGTTAAAGTATCCAAAATGGTTTTAAAAGAATCCCCTTGTCTTCCTTTAGTTTTAGTACAGTTGTGTTTCAAGCAGTTTGACATTGCAGTGACACGCATGCATGTGATCAGTGGTCTCATCTTCTTGAACAAGGTATGGACCAGTTCACGTGTGGTCAACTGGTAAGCAACACGGTACAAAGATAGGGTACCGGTCCATACAGTAGAACCGCATATTGGTAGATTGGAAATTTTAAAACTGGTCTTTTCCCCCAGGTAATCTGAAAAATATTGCTCTGGATCAAGAGTTACACATTGAAAATGATTAGGGACCAGAAACACTTTTTTTCTCTGAAATGAAAATATTAGCTGTTATTTTAAAGGAGGAATCTTAGCAAAAAGGAGACCTAAATGGCTGAGTAGAAGATTTACTTTGCAAGGAGCTTCATTTAATATTTTTGCTGTGTCTGTTTAAATTATTTCTGATATTTTAACATCAATTTTCTACCTCACAGTTCAACTTCTCTGCCTACTCTCTCTGGTAGAGTAGTGATCCTCTTCAGTGATCCTGTGACCTGTTCATATCACTGGGTACATAATATTACATTAGAGATATCACTGTAAAGACAGTGGTTCTCAATTGGGGGTGATTTTGCCCCTTGGGGGACATTTGGCAATGTTGGGAGACATTCTTCTGGGTACATAATATTACATTAGAGATATCACTGTAAAGACAGTGGTTCTCAATTGGGGGTGGTTTTGCCCCCTGGGGGACATTTGGCAATGTTGGGAGACATTCTCGGCAGGGTGGTGCTGCTGACACCTAGTGGGTAGAGGCCAGGGATGCTAAACATCCTACAATGTGTCCCACAACAAAGAATGATCTAGTTCGAAATGTCAATAGTACCAAGTTGAGAATCCCTCCTATAAGATAAGGTAGGATTTTTAAAATGAACTTTAATGAGTAAACTTAATTTTGTGTTCTATTTTAGGCTATCTTTTGCCTTCGTAATATTTCATAAGCTCTTACGTTCCCACAGGTTTTAGAAGGTAGTAGATTAGCAAAATGGAGAGCTGAGGCCAGATGGCTCACAGCTTGCCCAAGATCTGATTTAGGTTTATGATGTGGAAACTTAGAAATTCTGACTCTGATTTGTACTCCCAGACCATTACTGGGCTCTGATCATTTTGTTAATTTTTTTTTCATTTTGTTAAATTTTAAAATAGCAGAATCATTGGGAGGAAAATGGAACGTGAAAACGGGAACATGGCTTAATATTCAAGTGATTCTTTTTCTTTCATAATGTCTCAGATTGTTGCATGCCTGGTTAACTGTTTGGGGTTTGTGTGTTGGCATTGGTAATAACCGGATTGCTGAATTCTATCACTCTTAAAGGATATACTTCTTTGTCTGTACTATCAGATAATAATCTGGTTCTCTTTTAAGTGTATGTTCACATTTGATGGTCAGTATTTATAGTCATAGTGTCTTTGAGGTTAAATTCGTGGAGTTGGTGATACTTTTATAAATATATTCACAGTTGGGCCCAACACAGACCATTAGTGATTTAGTTTATATTCTGGCATCTTTTTGGTACATTCAGTCCAGGTTCACAAAGGGATATTTTTGTCTCTTGTTAGATATATTGCATGGATGAAAACAGGATTCTTACTTGTAATGGAACTCAGAAATGGCATTCTTGGGAAATTGTTTCTCTTGGGGGATGGGGACCCCTTCTTAATGGTTGGGAAGGATGTAAATAAGGCCTGTAAATTTAGTAATCAAGAAATGACATACAGCATATGATTTCTGATCATATGGCAGAAAGATGCCATTCTGATATAAATATTTTGGTAGCCATTAGACTACCTTTCCTTAAGAAAGCTGCTGGCCTAGTGGTCTGCAAAACTCTGTGGAACTGAGTATTCCGGTGGTTCAGAACTTTGTTGTTAATTGATTTTGTGACAAACCCCATAAAGAGGAAGTCAGCGGGTAGGACTGCATGCACTGATTCTGAGAGCAGTGGGGAAGACTGGAGTGGCCTTTGGTTGAGTGAACTCAGACTGTGTCATTTGGGCATCTAGGGGTTTCTCGTGTGTCCCTTGTGCATTGAGAATAGAATTTTCTCTGTGGAGTCTAGCGTAACAGGGTAGGGAGGGCAGAGGGTTGGGGTAGGTGACAAGTTCCTAGCACACTCTGTTTTGAGCATTACCACTGTACTTCCTCTTGTCATTGGTCTCTTGTAGCTTGTCCTATGCTTTCATGTGATCAAACTATCTTCTAACCGAAAAAGGGGGCCCTTTATTCAGTTGCTTATGATAGACAATGTTCTCATTGATTTTTATTGCTTTTGTAGATCTGTCTTTCTACCCAATATTATGTTCCTCAAATCTTTCTTTGGAGGGCTGGAAATTTGAATTCTTTTCTTCAAATGATGCTTCTGTAGAGAAAAATGAAAAGTTTTTGAGGGGGCAAGAGTAGTTTGGTTGGTTTCTAACATGTTCTAACGTTAAAAGGTGACAGTAACTCATGCCGTTATGTGATCAGATGATATGGAAACTTCATAACTGAAAGAAGCCATTTAGCATATGTTTTGACCATCCAGGTAGATAATTTTGCTACTGCCAATTCTTCATTGACAGTTATGATGTTTTGTGGGGGGAGCAATTTTTATATCCATCATTTGAATTTTGGGCCTTTGTAAGTAATTTATTAAAAATCAGTAGAGGTTAGGGTGGGAATGTGCTTTGACAAAGAAGGTTTAATAGTAACAAGCTTGGGGATTTTGAGGCAAGGCATGAATTTGAGATGCACGTCTTAGTGACATGTGATGGACATGGATTATCTGTCATGCAGACAATGGAAGGTCAAAATGGTTAAAACAGTTTCTTAGAATGAATGCAATAAGGAATTGAGGATTGATCTTCTCACATGAGTGAGTTAATAATCCTTCATAATTTCACTTTAGTTAACTTCTTCTCGGTGCAATTATTTTACATAAAATTCTTTTTTTTTTTTTCCTTTTTGTCTTTTTTACTGACCGGTAACGGGATCGCAACCCTCGGTGTCACGCCCGTACCAGGGACCGGCAACGTGATCGCAACCCTCGGTGTTGCGCCCGCACCGCGCTCAGCCAGTGAGTGGGAACCGGTCTCCACATGGGATCCGAACCCTCAGCGGGAGCGCCGCCACACTCCCAAGCGGCGCACTCTCCAGTGCGCCACCTGGCCGGCCCAACATAAAATTCTAATGAGGAATTTTGTGGACAAGATTTTAGTTAAGGGAAAAAAACCCCACAAAATAAAAGAACTGTTGAATAGATCTCTACACAGAAGAAGCTTCCATCAAACATTTTTTTCTCACCTCTTTGTCCCATGGTGTTAAGACCAACTATTTCCTTATATTAGACAGTTTCTGGGCAAAGTGTCGCAAGTCTGGACACTTTAGATTCTGTGAAAAAAGACTGACCACTACTTGAAAAACAGGTAATATGGGATGCTATATAACAGAAAAGTAAGGCAAACACCACAAAAATTACAGGAGACATTACCATGGTAAGCTCTGAGCTCTACAATCACTTTCCAACAACTCTTAGAAAAATAGAAACTGACTTTATCTCTGGCTGCCAAGTTTCCAAGTGGATTAGTTCATCTTAAAGGAAGGTATGATCAGGATTTTTTTGGAAGCAGAAAAATATGCCAAACAGGTTCACATTTTTTACTATCTATTGCCCCTGTGAAGCATCTACTACTATCAGAAAAACAAGCAAATAGTACTGCAGTGACCCCAGGGGACTGCTTAGGCTCAACTGAATGCTTAGAAACATTCAAGCTCATAACTGCCACAGTTGACAGCAGATTCACTTAGGATGTAGGATGGTAAGCACAGCTTGCCAGCAGGGCAGAACCAGAGGTTGCTCTGCTGTGGGAGTCCCTTGCAGCTGTCTGTGTGGCATAGCTCAGGTGCAAGGAGACAGATCCACATTAGGCAACTATGGAAGCTGCCCTGGCTTCCAAGCCTCTTGTCCCATGCGAGCAAGTATCTCTTATAACAGCTCCATAGATACAGCTTCCAGGATCCCCATGAAAGAAATACCTCTTCCAAGGGTCACTGTATTCAAGGAAGCCCAAAGCTGTTGCTTCCTGTCAGGTATTTATAGTTCTTCCAGCCCAGATGCAGTTTACCAAGAAGGGGTCATTTCTACCCTATGTAATGTTGCATAGCAACATAGTTGATGTATGACTCTTTATTAGGTTGCTAGGGCAACAGAGCTAGAAAGTTAGACAAAGGTCAAATTATCATACAGAAGGGGGAATAGGTTGTGTTAATCCTTTTTTTTTTTTTTTTTCCGTGTCCGGCAACGGATCGCAACCCTCAGTGTCGCCCCCGTACTGGACCGGGACCAGCAACGGGATCACAACCCTCGGTGTTGCCCCTGCGCCTCACTCAGCCAGTGAGCGGCCGGTCTGTATGTGGGATCCGAACCCTCGGCGGGAGCGCCACCAC